>NW_020440624.1:0-4221 GCF_000699045.2 Agrilus planipennis | reverse complement strand
AAAGTTTTTTCGTTCCTATTGGTCAGAAAAACCAGCTTGGCTTTGATACTTTGTAATATAGATAATGATGACTTTTACATCGAAAATTAGGAACAGAAGATAAAATGCCTTTTTTGAGTCATAGCATGGATGATGCAACTAGCCTTCAAAAATGCGTATGAAAATTTAGGTCAAAACCTTGAAAGAGAGAATTCAAAGTGCAAAATTTCGGTCCAGACATCAATTCTTACTTTTCCACTTTATACTTAACATTTGCTAAAGAGGCGGTTGATTTTTATCAGTATGAGCAAAACTTAGAATAAATTGCATCATAACAAAACACACCGGATCAGTTCAGATATTTAATATACCTATTTATGTATTTGTGTTACGTGTACCGAGAGACAACGCAAGTTATTTAACACACTTTCGTACTTCCTATGAAAAAAATGTTACGAATATGAATAAACGTGATATAAACAAACGATTTTTACGAATTAATATGCACTGCCCACATACATACTGGGTATATTTACTACTTATTTAAAAAGGAATCTTTTAAAAATAGAATATAGAAATAATAAGTTTATGCACTCACAGCTGATTCTTTATTCCGTACACTTTCTTAACATGGGTTATTGAATCAGCCCTTTCAAAGTAAAAGCTGTTTTTCTTGTGAATAAAGCATGTTGTTATTTAATTTCGAAAAGTATTTTCAAAATAAAATCTTTATTTATAATATTGATGTCAACTATAAATCAACATTATTTTAATTAATAGAAATAGATTCTTACTTCCTGCTGTTCTACACGGTAAAAGTTCTGTAAGTATGAAAGTGAAATTATACAAATTATTAGTGAAATCGCTTATTGAGGAGCTAAATATGTGATAAATACTAATTTAATGTAATATCCTTACCATGGATTTCATGTTTGATGAAATTTGTAATTTTATCGTGATAGTTGAACTAGTTACTGTACTTCTGTTCGTCTTAGAATCAGGGATTGTTTATATAGTAGCTCGTGCAGCCTTCGAAGGCGAACATATACGCGGTCCTTTTTCCGTAAGGGGGGTACAATATTGAATAAAATTGCAAAGACTATAAGTTTCTTAATTTTTATGAAGTTGATATTAGCTGGCCTCCGGTTATATCTGCGATACCGAAACCACACCACCATCGTTTCGCTCTACTGACAGCGTTTGTAATATACTTATATATGTATGTGTATGATAAGACAGGAATAGACGCAGGATAATCACTTTTTTTTAACGATCCTTATTTTCAATACTAAAATTAATTATGATTAATCCAGTTATTAGCAGTTAGATACTTATAATTAAGTATATTAAGAGCGATTATTGTGCATTCTATAGACAATTTTAAGAACCCATAATTTGTTTGTTATAGGTATCAATAAGGTTTATTAAACATACACATAAAACATATTTTTTTTACTTTGTTATATAGAAGCACTCACTTACTTGTTAATATACCTACGAAAAATTATAGTGAACAAAACTCCACAACTAAATTTGCATTCGATATCTATCTCGTCAACCGATATTGCGATATCCAGTCAACTTGGTTAATTAAGAAAGTGAATTTTTGAATGTATCTACAACATTTTTATAATGTAGTCATAAGTAACAGAAGACTTTAGTGAATGAGTATCATAAGAGGATAAAAAGTAAAAATGACGGAAACAATTTTCTTGTTACAATTCTGCATATGAATATGTCTCGAACCGAATATGTTGTAAAATTGATGTTAGTGTACTTGATTACAGTTGACACTTTTTTTAAGAATCTAATTTGAAGAATAGCAGTAGAATGACAATATTTTTCACAATACTTCTATACCTACCTTTTGCATTATTCTGAAAATTCATACTTGTTCTTTAAATAATATATTTCCAACAATCCTAATACGGAGACAAGAGGGAACGTTTCTACAACTAAATTAACATAATCTAATATGTCAATCATCAGTGATAATATATCAAATCAAAAATGAATACGAAATACGCCATGCAATATTACTTAAACTTTCAAGTTTGTTTTATAAATAACAAGCATTATGAAAAATCAGGTAGAACTATTTAATTTTGTGATTTGTATTATTATGCGCCATTATTTCGTGGTAAACAATTACCATCAAAGAACCTAAAGATACTAATATCATANTCAGTATTATACAAAAAGTATTTTATTTTGAAATAGAAATCACATTTGGCACGTGGCTTCTTACCTTTCCCATAAGTTGGTGAATATAAATCAAAATACTGTTTAGCACTTTGAATAACGGTGACAACTCTTTCAGTGCCTTCTTTAGCAACTTTGTTTAAATCAGCTACATTTTGAAGTACATTTTGTGGACCTTGTTTAACAGCATTAGCTAATTCTTCCACTGAATTTTTTACAGTTGAATTTTTCAATATCAATTTTAAATTGTCTTCTTGTAATTTAATTCCAGCTTTTGACACTGCTTGTAAACCACGAATTACGCCAAGAATGTCTTGTGAACGTGACATTCCAGCAAAAGTAATAGCTATACTCTAATATTAAAATTCTAGACAAAACTGTTTCTAGTTATTACACTGCCTTGATTGGTAAATATTGATGAGATTAATAGTGAAACCATATTTATTACATATATAATGTTCCCTTTCAAGCTAAGCAAATCCTTTTGTTAATCTTTTTAATAGTTTTAAAGTAATTATGGTAAATTATTAATTTTTTGAATGTAAACCTGTATTATATTTGTTACATACCCCACAGTATCACGATTTTTATATTAAAGGCTTATTTTATCACCCAAACACACCACTGTTTAGTACAACATTAATTCTTTTATGGTCTGACAAAAACATTCAGTTCTTACAATACTCAATTTTGCGAAATTTTACCTTGTTACTTCTAAATAAGGCTGTTTTCTATTCTGTTTATTCAGAGGTTCTATTTTACTTCAAAGTTAAAGTCAGCTGTTGAGTAATAATACTGTTGTTATCATATGCCCACTGAAGGATTTTTTGGTTTTAAATTTTTATATATAATCAAACGCATAATATGAAACCAAATGAACATGAATCACTTAATCTATTTTATCTATTTGTATATGCGTAAACATGACAAAAATGGTTAATTTTTTTATATTAATATTTGTTAAATTAGTCGTGTAGAGGTATAATTTGGACACATACGCGTTCTTATATGTATAGTCTATGGTTTTTATCAAATACCTTCATAATGCCAACCAAATTATCGATATCACTCTCTATGCTCTTTGCCACTCCCGGATATTGAATTTTCTGTCGTTGTTGTACTTCTTCAAGATCATCATCAAATTTATATTTATTATACATATCAAAAAATTGTTTCCGAGCTGGAAAAGCCACATTAAGTTTGGAACAGAGCAAATACACCCCTGAAAGTTTCCGATGCAAAGAATAAATTTCCTCAGGTGGGGGGCATAAGCGATGAGCCAGCATGGTAGGAATCAAATTTTGTATTTTTAAAGTCGTTTCTCGAGCAGAAAAATTGTAATCACCATCTATCCTAAACACCTCTCCTAAGATCATAACTGCGTCAATATGGGCTTCCTCCATTACCTATGAAAAAATAACAATTTTCTTATTGAAAATCATTCAAAAGAAAGAATAACAGTTTATTTTTTTTTTGTTTTAAGAAGTTAAAAAGTACTGTATTATGCAACTTTTTTAACATAAACTTTTGCAACAAATAAGCAAAAACTAGTGGAAGAAAATGATGTCCAAAAATTGAAAACAATAAATATTCTCAATAGCAGTTAAAAAAAACCTCACCCTTACCTTTGATTCATATCCTGTTAGAAACCCAAGCTTCTGAGACAAACGGAGAACTGTATCACGATCATCATCTGCTGCAGCCTTTATAATTTTCACATATGTATCGATAAACTTTTTGGAATAGGAACGACTAGCTCCAAAATCAAGAAGCTTGATCTAAAATCCGTTCAAACGTTAAAAATTATTCGACACATTCAATATTACTAACCTTCCGTTGGTCAGGATCGTACAGAAAATTCGCCCAATTCGGATCAGTTTGCATAAAACCGAATTCTAATAATTCAAGAAGACATAGCTCCATTATCTTCATTGCAACGAAACGTCTGTGATCTTCGCTTAACTCTACACATCTGTCAACTGGTATTCCTTCCACAAGTTCAGTTGTAATAATTTCATGTCCACACAGCTCATCTAAATT
>NW_020440623.1:2919-4214 GCF_000699045.2 Agrilus planipennis | reverse complement strand
TGATTAAATTTTAAAAATGTTCTAGAATTTTTCTTCTTCTAATCCATGTTTAAAAAACATCAATACAGGGACAGATTCACCATCAATTTCACGATATTCTAAAAGAGCTACCATCCCATCAACATCCATAGATTCTCCTGTAAAGAACTGCAAATCCTTAAACCTTCCCAAAATATCTTTCATTACTTTATTCATGTTTGTTTTAAAAACATCTACTTGATCTGGTGCCTTTTCTTCCAATTTAGCTACTAATCTGAAATAAAAAGAGTACAAAAATTAGTAATTTTCTTCTTTTATCAGTATTATAGAAAATTTCAAAGGGCATATTAGAATATACCCATAACATTAATATAAAAATGTAATTGCTTTATGCGCTATTTATATGAGAAATAGATTAAAAAGGACCGGGATATTTAATAAGAAACTAGGACTATACAGAGTGAGAAGTATGATTGGTACAACGAGTGGAACAACTATCAGAGAAGTGTACCCTTGTTTAATTGCTGCAGGTAAATTACCTTCATAGTTTTTTACCATTTCTATTAAAAGACTCTTAATAAAAAATTACCTTTCTATCTGAACGGGCTAATGGGACTTTACAGACATGAATAAGAGTTAGGAGGTTGTCAGCAGTAATATAATATGCTAATTTTATTTCTTTTACCACGCGATGGAATTTTTGATTGAAATGTTCAACGACTATAAGATAAAGAAAAATTTTGAACTATACAGAAGTCAAGTCAAGTATAATTTTTATATCTCATATACATAATTATTTGCTTAACATTTTCAAAATGAGTTACTTATGTAATTAATTTCAATCTTTCCTAGGCAAATCTTAAAAAATGATAAAACTATAGTATAGTATATAGCATTAGTGTAGTTCCCAAGTTCTTTATATTCAAACTCCGCTTTGTTTAATTATTACTAGTACCTAATAATAGGGTAGTAATTATATATATGTACTACGTATATTACATTTGAATATCTAAAATCTAAAAACCCGTTTCGGGTTGAGAATGTCCATAAAGTAAACGAAGCACATATACATATGTGTCTGCTGTTATTTATGTATCTACCCGGTATCCGTGTTTTCATTATAATATAAAAATTTTATTCAAATGATTTTGTAGTTGAAAATTTATTAACAGATAGACTCAGCCCGCTTCTACCTAACTACCTTTAAGTCTCAAATTTCCTCATAAAATATAAAGTAAAACCTTTTAGTTCTTGAGGGGTCATCTGGGTAGGACTATTTTGGTTCCTTTCTTCTGAAACATCTACACCAACATTCA
>NW_020440623.1:0-1733 GCF_000699045.2 Agrilus planipennis | reverse complement strand
ATTATTGAGTATCTAAACGAAAATGTTTAATTCTTTCTTCTTCCTGAAGTATTTATAAATTCGACATTATCGACAAAATTGATTTAAAGTTTGGAATGGCTGAACTAACATTAAAATTACTTGGATCATCTGATTTTAATCCAGAAAAATGTAATTTATTATTTTTAATCCTTAACATTATATTTAACATTCTTACTTTAGATGTTAGAGAGCTTTCACAAAATTGTGTTGGTGGGCAAGAGCTAGTTCGTTTGAGAGCAAAAATTTATAATTTGTCTGAAGATACCAACAACACATTAAAGAAAAATGTTTATCAGAATTATATGCAATTCATTGATACCGCCAAGGAAATATCCCGTATCCTTTTGTTTATTCAGTAAAGTCAAAGTTTTAGGTTTTCTTATTTTTTCTTAATGCATTACAGACTTGGAAAGTGAAATGTATCAACTTTCTCATTTATTATCAGAGCATAAAAACTTACTAAATTCAGTATCTTCAGTATCAATATTAGATGATAATGTGCAATTACGTTCTGAACAAGATTTTAATGCAAAAGATGAGAATGAAGAGCAAACAACTAATAAGCAGAAAATTTCTACAATTATAGAAAAAGTGGAAGGATGTGTGGTATTTATTTCAATCAAATTATTTATTATTGCTATTAAGTATAATCTTGGTATTATTCATTTGTAAATATAGACCTTGATTATAGAACTTTTCGGAAGAATCTACTCCTCTCTTTTTACATGATGATGATATTTTGGAAATTGATTCTATTGAAAGTACTCCACTGAGAAGGATACATGCTTATTTGTTTTCAGAAGGATTGATGATAACAACTTGGAATGCAAATAGGTAAATATCAATTACTTTCTTATCAAATAAAAGGTAATTAAAGTTTTATGGTATAATATTAATACAAGTAATTTTTGTGAAGGAAGAAATTTATTTCCTTAAATAATTAAGTATTGCTGAATTATTTGTTATAAATCTGGTAAAGAAAAGTTAAAATCTTGCAAAAAACAAATAACTTTCTTATCATGCATTAATGGTTAGTAATTTCCATTTTCTTATTTTACTGTCTACAGTCTCCCATTGTCTTAGTTAGAATATGGTTATCTCAATATCAGTTGTTTCCAATCATTTTTAGGAGAGGTCCAATGCGTTACAAGTTTGAAACATTTTATGAAATTGGTTCCCTTGCAGTGGTTAATGTGAGAGATTTAGGAACTGTAAAGCATGCCTTCAAGCTGTTAGCTTTTCCAGATACAAGGGTTTTTCAGTGTACATCTAATGCGGCCAAGGTTTAGGTTTTATGAAATATAATTTTCATTTTGATATTTTTTTATTTGTAGAAAGAGTGGCTAATGCTGTATAAATACTTTTTCTAAAATCAATCAGCTAATCAATTAATTTTTAAGTTTATATACAAGAGGTTAACGGTGGATAGGATATTTCAAAATAGAATGCCCGTTCTTATGCACACAAAGTATCACCCATAGCCAGTTTTTCTCTTCTAAATATGTAATACATTTTGCAGGGTTCTTTTAATTTAGAATGTCACAATATATTTGATGAAAGAGGTATTGAATTATTAGAGATATACATATAAATAAATGTTATTGCAATCACTTTTACACAAGAAAATAAAAGTACAGCCTTGAACTCACTTTTTCATGTAGTCTTTCAGATAAGCCGTATAACTTTTTTTATCACCAAAAGCATAGCTTTCA
>NW_020440622.1:4208-6041 GCF_000699045.2 Agrilus planipennis | reverse complement strand
CCGTAGCTAGCGGGTGGGGGCATTGTGGGGCAATGCCCTACCTTGAAATCACAATGCCCTATCTTAAAATTACCAAAGATACATATGAATTTTTTACACCTGTGGCGACTATATTATGTACCACTGCAGTGTACGAATCTACGTTTTCAATCAATAGGCCTTAAGGGCTGTCAATGGGTCACGAGAGAATGGCTGGTATGGTATTTCTGGAAATGAAATTAGTTGATCTGAACGAAGTTCTTCGGATTTTTAATAACATGGCGAATCGTAGAATTCAGCTTTATATAATTTTTATTCTTATGTTAATTATTATAATAAGTTTGCAGAAACGATATGATCTAAATGGAATTTTTGGTCGTATCTATTTACTCGTATCACCCCATCCAACAATTAATCATTACCTCACTCTCACTCAGACGTGGATCTCTACATTCAAATCTGGAAGTTCGACCAGCTTGTTCGCTTGTTCTTCGTCATTGAGGATTTAATAGTTCTTAGATACATGCTCATGCTGTCACAGAAATTATTTGTCTACGAATAGCTATTGAATATACCTAGAGGTCAGTGATATACATAGGGATAGATTTAAGAGCCCGTCCTTCGAGGGACCGAGCGGCATGGCCTAGAGGTTTAGACCATTGCATAGCATTCGGGTTCGATTCCCTGTCCGTCTGCCTTGGTCCAATGTTTTCTGTGGTTTCCTTGGATCACCTAGACAAATGCTGAGGCAGTAATATTCCACAGATAATCTTTCACTCTCTTCTGTCTTCATTTCGTCCGTCTCATCTTTCTCATCCGAACCATCACCCACCAATTCCCACGATTCCTGAAAGCAGGCTGAAGAGGGCCTTCCGCCCTACCTTCCGCCGTAGTCCAGAGGGACTGCCCGCCCACCAGCATTACTGGCAACACCCAAGTTTTTTTTTTTTCCTTCGAGGACAGATCAATTATGATCAATTTATTACTTTCGCTCTACCTGTAACGAATGCTGCCCTACCTCAAATTCGACTCTAGCTACAGCTCTGGCCAGATACGGCGATTCATACGTATGCGTATCAACTGCGCGCTGATTTTAAAACGCGAGCCCTCAGGGCGACCATTAGTTTTATAGGTGTATTCACACGAAACGTTCCACCGGAAAGGTACACGAAAAAATTTCCAAACTGTGAAAAGAGAAAATCGGGGTGTATATATTGGCAATACAGCCAGATTCTATTCTGTTGTTCAGTCAACCAAACGCGCCCTCGTGAAAACGCTTGCGGACCGACGACCTATTAGTTCCATGTGAAACGGCGTTAAATCCGCCATTTTTTTATCTAGGTCTAGCCAATGCCCTAGTTGAAGTTATGTGTTGCATTAATCTTGTAATGGACCCTAGGCTCTAAGAGGTACATCCAGGTGGTTTGAACCAGATACAGGAGCTATGCAGACATTACAGACAAGTGAATTATACAGGGTGTGCAAATTTCGACGTTTGTTTAGGACAACTCGATAAATAATTATAAAGGATCATCATCATAGGGTCGTCAGTCCTAAGACTGGTTGGACACGTACCTCCACTCTTTCCTATCCTGAGCTAAACTTCGCATTTTCCTAAATCTAGATCGACCCACATCCTTAATTATTTGTGAACAGTAATCTAACCTAGGTCTACCTCTACCCCTCCTAACTCCTGTTTCTGCCTCTAATATGTCTCTGACTAGACCTTCATGCCTGAGAAGGTGTCCTACCAACCGATCTCGCCTATTTTTTATTGACTTCCATAGAGTCCTCTGTTCTCCTATTCCATCTAATACCTCTTCATTTCTAACCTTTTCTACCCACGATATCCTC
>NW_020440622.1:0-1173 GCF_000699045.2 Agrilus planipennis | reverse complement strand
ATTTTATTATAAATATTATGCTCTTTTAACAATAATAGTATGTTTTATTAGAAAATAGAGATAATTGTACTCGATATCGTAATCGTCGATTATTAAGCGCAATAATTGTAACCGCTGAGTAATAATCGTTTCAATACTAGTTTTAATTTTAGATTAGGTAAAGGCAACAGAAACGAAGTAGTCGTGTAGGTACTCTTTTTGGTTGAACCAAACCTATTCCAACACAATCCTAACCTAACCCAAAACAATAGAATAGCTGACGACAATCGTCACAACACTGATGGATAAAATTATGATTCAGGGTGAAAGGCCGTGGTCTAAATAAACTGTTAAGTTCAGACGAGTCGTTCCGTCGGCAACTGCGGTTGGTGGTGCTATGTTGACAACATGGGCGCTGCCAGGACTTCGAGAGGTAAAACCACAGTATAAAAATTTACACAGTAGGTTCACTCCTTCGATTTGTCTAAAATGTCAATATTTTTTGCAGGCCATCATAAAATAACTGTCAAGTACGAGGACGGTTCAATAGCTTTACCACAAAATATATTTGTACTGTAGCTTTACGATGGCACTCTGTACAACTCAGCCCTGCTTAGCGAGGAACTCGTAGACGAAACGGTGAAGGTTCGGCAAGAAAGGGATGTATGGGTGTGATTGGGAAGTGAACCTACTGTACAGAATCTTTATACATTTACCTACATAGTAGCACTTTGTTTAGATTTATCAGTATTAATTACTTTCAAAATCGTGCAGTTGCACTGTTTCGCACTTAACTACAATCGATTTTTGAAAATTTAAGAGCCGTTTCACGAGCGCGTTCGAAAGGGGCATCACGAGTCATACAGGGCCCAGACACACGGCCGTAGCTAGCGGGTGGGGGCATTGTGGGGCAATGCCCTACCTTGAAATCACAATGCCCTATCTTAAAATTACCAAAGATACATATGAATTTTTTGCACCTGTGGCGACTATGATGTAGCACTGCAGTGTGCGAATCTACGTTTTCAACTTTAACCGCAATCAATAGGCCTTAAAGGCTGTCAATGGGTCACGAGAGAATGGCTGGTATGGTATTTCTGGTCTTTGAAAAAAAAAAAGAATGAAATTAGTTGATCTGAACGAAGTTCTTCGGATTTTTAATAACATGGCGAATCGTAGAATTCAGCTGTTTTA
>NW_020440621.1:2545-4230 GCF_000699045.2 Agrilus planipennis | reverse complement strand
TCTGTTGTTAGTCCTCAACAAGTGATGCCTTATCTTGCAACTCGGAAAATTTTACGCGTAACAAGGAAACGAGGAAAAACAGCTATCATAACTTCTTCTTCAATCGAAAAAAAGAGACTGGTAGAAGATAGCAAAAAGAGAAGAAAAGATGCAAGAGAACAACCGAATTGACTAAAAAGAAAACTACTATGAATAAGAAGAATAAAAAGAATCACACTTAACCAGAATATGATGAAGAGGAAAATAATATCCCTTGTTTTTACTGCACCGGAAGATACATGGAATCAAATGAAGGATGGGTTGCGTGTTCCCTCTGTGGGGATTGGGCACATTCTAGCTGTGCTGGGATAGATGACGAGGATGACAAGGCAGTATTTATTTGCGAGTATTGTAATCAACATTGAAATATGTCTACCCATACCCCATCTTGCCCCATAGGGTACCCCGTCTTACCCTACCTTATGTCAAAATCGGGCGTTGGATGTCTTTGACAAAATTATTATTTTTTTTCTTTTTCTGGCATAAGTAATGTGCCTTAAGTTCTTAATTACCAAAGGTTAATAATGTAAGAGTTATTCTAAATAAATATTTATTCAAAATAATTTAAATTGAGCGTTTTAATGCCCTTCAAACGTTACGGTCCCCGTCGTGCCCCCCCCCCCTTCCCCTAACTGTTTCTTCGCGAATTTCATATGATAAACAAATTTTCAATAAAGAAATATGTGAAAATAATCTTTCGTTAACGTCAATATCGATATTATCAATTGTAATATCAGCAATAATGAATGGTATTACACGTGCTAAGACAAGCATTTGTGATGCATTTTGGCGTAATATTTTATCTCCATCTATGTGCTCTTGTAATATAATAGCTGGCATATCATTTTTTAGATGACCATAGTAATGAAAATTTAGCCTCCAGTTGTTGAATTCTTCTAGTGTAAATAACCGTCGATCTTTAATTAAAAATGCTAAAAAATTTTTGCAAGCAACTGCAACGACTCCCTCAATAAGAACATGCATTATGTCTTGAGGTAAACCAACAGTTACATCATAATTGGGAATATCTAACAAAGGACTTCGATAATTAACTCCATATCGGCGTTTTCAAAATGTTAAATTTCTATTGGCTGCATTTCCATCATTAATAGCATTTAAATGGTAATCATGCATATCTCGATTTCGTATTATAAAGTCCTGCACCGAAAGAACTGAGTGTACATCTTCCCGAGTAATCATACATTGTCGACAGGGTCTGTAAGCTGCTGTCGATTCTTTAAATCCACCCAAGTGAGCTGCAGCTGGTGTGTCTCCCGCACAAAATAATAAAGAACCTTTATAATTTTTAATTCTGCCATCACCAATATCTATATCCAGACCATCAGTTTCTAAAGATTTAATGTCTTGTATCAATGGTTCTAATATCACACGTTTTTAACCAAGATGTTTTGGCTATTGCATATAACTAAATAACATGTTGCGAACAGCGAAATCTTGGAAACGGATATTTTTTGATTTTTTGAGCTTACACCTAATGGGTTTGCTATTCCAAGATCGTCATTATAAAAAATAATTCCTAATGATTTAGAATTATTTTTGAAGAAGCTTGATTCACGATAAACAATACCATCCAATACCGTGTTATACACATTACCATTATAATTTCCTTGACTATTGATATTGGT
>NW_020440621.1:0-2276 GCF_000699045.2 Agrilus planipennis | reverse complement strand
ATACTTGCGAATCATTCCATTCACAACTGCAAAAATGTTTTAATTCGCCCCATCCTCCAATTTTTGCTTTCGTTGAGTTTATCACTAATTTTAAAGCCGAAGTATATGTGAAAATTCAAAGTATTAATAAACCAAAAAAAGTATATTCAAACATTTCCAAACGAAGGGACTATGTACAGTGTAAAATTGACGATCTAAATAACGGAAGAATTAATATATTTGATTATATAAAACTCACGTCGCATTATTATTCCAAAAATTTTTAATAATACATTTTAGAAATTATCATCATAAAATTTGTATGTTTTCTATTACTAAATGTAACTCCATGTTAATATACTTAAACGCGTAAATAAAAGAAATTTCTGTTTTCGATAAAGTATTGTTTTATTTTGTTCTAATATAACTATTACTTTTATAACCAATGCTTAAAGCAGTATGTAGGTATAGTATAAGGACAAATAATTGAACTGATGGGAAGAACCATAAATAAAAATCCTACCAAACACATTAAAAACTCATTATTATTGTTTCGGTTATAAATATTTCTACTGGGCTCAATTTATATATTGTATATTAGTCCGATTTGTTTATGCGGCCGAATTTACATTTTGACTTAATTACTTTTTCTACCTGTCTTAATGACCGGGCCGAATATGTCTATGTCCGTATGTACGTACTATTATGTCTAGGATATTGATAGACTTTCACTCCAAAATTAGGTGACCTATAAAGGGCCGACATAACCTAAGCAATGCAGTTACACTTTGGACGCATAATAACAGTCGTAAATTAATAGCTAACGTGTTGTTATTTTCCATACTGGAGTAAACTCGGTTCCTCATAATCTCCAGGATTAATTCGTTAAATGAATTTAAGTGATCTTGTGAAGTGTGGAATCTCATTCCTGTTGGTTTGTGTGGGATAAAACGCGGTATTTAGTGCCGTAACATCGGTATATCAAGAATAATACCCTAGTGTGCAAACTCAACTAAGTAGGAGCACCACCTGGTTTGGCGATCAAACCCCCCCCCCCCCAAGGACGGAGTTCCTCATATCCAATCGTGAAATTTGGCGCTGCAAACAGGATTCCTTATCGTCAATATTCGCTTAAACAAGAACGGATCAGCAACTGAAACGCTGGTTTGCCGAGGAACATCGACCCTCTATCTGTCTACGACCGACCTTCACAGCGTGGACTAACGAGTCTCCAAAAATAAAACATTTTATTCATGCTTACAGGAGAGCTAATCCCTGGGTAAGTGGTTTTGTAACATTTTGAGCCATATCTTCCTTTATTTTGAATTTCCTCGTATTTTTTATTATACTAATAATGTCAAAAAAGGGAAAACCCAAACGTAACTCAGCCAACCAACGACAGAGATGAAATTTCGGAAAGCCTTCCAAATACCTCTGATTCTTTTTTTAACAATCTCTTGAATCGGATCCTTGTATTTGGCGGAGGAGACAACGGTATTTCTTTTATCCAATTCGTTAAAGCTGGTTGATAATGTATTAGATCTTGCAAATCCGCAACAAAAACACATCTTAGAAACCTCGATCATTTCTTACATTCATGGTGAACCTCAAATATTACTTCAAAACCGAGATCTTTTATCATGTAGGTAATTAGAATTTTTTAAAAAACACTTATCAAGAATAGAAACACTCTACACACGTTGTTTTAGAACTCTGTGCCTTTCAAGCTAAAGTGTTACGGGACATATCAGGAAATATACCGTTACACTGACGCCATTTTATGCAAAAAACATCTTACGATAGACAGTGACTAGGGTAGAAAGACAGTGTCAGAATTTTCTGAGGAAATCGCGATTGCATCTTTCCTTGCAAAAACAAATAATTTAGAAAACCAGTATTATAAACTTGTTAAGCATTATCATGATGATGCAAAAACAATCGAAAAATCATTTCAATATCGGCAAATTACTCGTGCTTTCAATAAGTTTGCTAGGGATGAGCACAAACCCAAACAAAAATATCCCAATCCGGTTAGTATTCACAATAAAAATTTTCAAAAACCAAGTTCTACTGTGAGACCTACTCTTAAGGAAAAAGATCATTTACCTTCCACATCAAAAGATGCAAAACCATTAGTTTGTAGTTACTGTAAAAAGGTAGGACATACCCAAGACCAGTGTTATAAAAGAAGACGAGAAAAGGCGATTAAAATAATCGAAACGCATCAGGAATCTAACGACGAAGAAGACGCCCTACAAGAAAACACTTCCGTGGATTTAAACGAATATTCCGAATTG
>NW_020440620.1:0-4255 GCF_000699045.2 Agrilus planipennis | reverse complement strand
TCGGTATGAAATAACATGTTTATCTTTTGATACCTATGTACATACTTATATACATAATGTGCATATAAATAAGTTACCTATAGAATATAATACCTGATTTTACTAATCGTAAATGTAATACAGTCGAAAGAAACAGCTTGTTGAACTAGCTGTAAGTTTTGCCTGTTTTTTTTTTTTCGTTTGGTAAATTGATGACATTTTTAGTTTTTTAAATAGGCATAATACCTATAATGCCTCACATAGAATATAAAAATGCGGGCGGACGTGTACCTATTAAATTAGCATATATTCTGAATCGTTTCGTGCGTAACAACTACATAGGTATTGTGTGTTAACAAACAAATACCTAACAAATTTTAAATTTCAAATGGTCGTGTTTTACGAGGTTTCTTCTGAATTGTGCGTATTATACGCTATTATAATATACCTACAGTACCCATAATAGGTAGTATGATTCGCCGCTAGTCAAGGTATCCTATCTCTAGTTGAATGAACTTGGTAATTATTCATAAAATAATTGATTCGTGGAAAAGATCAAAAATATGAACACCTGGTCGTAGTACGTACATGTATTAGCCAACTAAATAGCTGAGAATAGAATAGAAAATATTACTTACCATGTCTGTATTTTTCTTTTAGCGTTATTCATATCCGAAAATATCAAACGTTTACGAAGGCGTAAAAGGGTCAAACATAATTTTTATTTTAAAATTTCGAGTTGTAACTTAAAATCTTCATTGAATAGCAGCGTAATTACTCTTATCCCAACTTAACCTAAGGCAGGTTTTCTTTTTTGCACATTGTTCTGAACAAAAGAAACAAATTACTACGACAACACTCACTTCGTTCTTGCTGTCTTTACGTACCATAACCTAATAGTTCTAAGGTTCACAAGGTTGCAATAGGTAAGAATAACACGAAGGAGGTAATTGTGTACTTTCTTTTGTTTACACAGCTGAACCAAATCAATTATATCCCAACTTAACCTAAGGCAGGTTTTCTTTTTTGTACCTGCACATTGCTCTGAACAAAAGAAACAAATTACTACGACAACACTCACTTCGTTCTTGCTGTCTTTACCTACCATAACCTAATAGTTCTAACCAATCAAATAGAAGCATTAAGTTTGATTAGATTAGGATCACAAGGTTGCAATAGGTAACAATAACACGAAGGAGGTAATTGTGTACTTTCTTTTGTTTACACAGCTGAACCAAATCAATTATATCCCAACTTAACCTAAGGCATTGAATGGCAGACAACAATCACTAAAACACTAATAGATAACTCAATACATCACCTAGAAAATTTAAGTTGACATTTCAAACTTTAAGTTAATACGCCTGTTTCGAGTTACAACTCAAAATTTCGAATTGCAGGTCGAAATCGCGAATAACAAGTCAAAATTCTGAGTTACAAATCGAAATTTCAATTATGTTTGGCCCTTTCTGCATCTTCGTAAATACCTGTTGTTAATAAATGTTGGTCATAGTGTCCGGCTATTTTTTTTAACAATTATTTTAATATTTTATTTTTGCAAAAGTCTCTTCTCATTTCAGTTTTATTAATAAGAATATGTACACAGAGATCTGTTTATATCAGTGGTAATTATAATGTTTTAAATAGCCCTTGTAATGGCGTTTTATACGTAATATATGCCTAAGTGAAGAGCTGAGCGTGTGGCTGCCGCAGCTCTGCTAGCAGGAGCAGGTTGCAATGACAGCACTGACATCAGCGGCACATTTAGGTACATGTTTAGTGAATAGGGAAAAGTAGGATCTAGACCAAGCTTCTGCACCTTCACATTTTCTGAGGGATATTGGATGGCTTTACGTTTTGTCTTACCTGTAAAACAATTAATGCTTTTTTCTTGTATTGTTTCGCTTTTTCTCTGTGGGATATTGCTATTGATGACATTTACTCGATTACGATGAAACTTTAGTAAGTTGCGGTGTCCATCTCNTTATTTGCTACTAGGATTTTCTATTATCAGTGACTATTAGGAATAATTCCTAGTAATTGCACAGAAAGTAAAACGGGAAAGGTATTACAAGAATATGAAAGATTTCTTCTTTCACCTTCAGATGACTGGTAATTCGTTTATGGGTGAATATATGATAAAGGTATTTTCAGTGACCCCAGAAAAAAAGTTATGTTTTCGAATTAAGATTAAATGTCTTTCAACTTCGTAATGTGTATGTATGTCCGATGTTATGGGCCAGAAGATCAATTATTTTTTTTAAGTTTTATAAGCGCCAGGGGAAAATGGGTAGTCAGGGAAGTGACACCATCTACCTTCTCTTCGTTATTATTTTTTAGCAGATCGGCAACCTTTTTTAATTAATCTATTCCGTAATTTCTGTTGACTTTCTGATCGTTTTTTAGCGGTTCGTGCAACATTATTTTGCACTTCATAGTTTGTTGTTGCCTTTGAGTCATATCTTTAATAGATACTTTTAAATTGTCCAATTTCCTTTTTTCTTTGATATTTCAGTTTTTCTTTTTCTTTTAACTGGTCTTTACTAGATCATTGTTTCTTCTCTGATAACGTAATTTTTCAGCTTCNGTTTTATCCTGTATTTAGTTACATAATTATTGAGAGAATATCATTATAGGATTTAAATAAAAAATTATATGGTTACAAGTTTATTAGAATTAAGCAATGGAGCATGCCAGGAGAGTATAGATTTTTTACTTTTTAGTCGTTTATTAGATTGTAGTGATTTAGTTAGCGCAATTTAAATATACGGGTTAAATAAAACACGAGATTAATAGATGCAGAACAATAAATTAATTGATTTTGTGAAAGATTTTTGATGGAGCCATTACAATCCCAATACTGTAGATTATGTGACCCTTATATGTTTATGCATTTTTGTATTTGGCATTTGCCAGAGGAAATGGGGACACATTTTAGAAAAAAATTCGGAAATTACGGTCTTTCCGGTAACGTGGGGGAAATCCTCGCATCTACTTAGTTTGTGACTATATAAAAATTTTCGAATATGGTTTTGCCTATTTAATGTATTTAGTTTCATTTCTAAAGGTAACGTACATTTATATGTATACATAGTACGTAGCACGTAACTAACCGTAAGTTTGAGCTAATTATTCACGTGATATTGGCAATAGAATATCAGTGTGTTACGTAGATTCTAAAGGCTATTATTAGACATTTAATCGGATGGGTTCACGGTTTCTAACGCTAAGGCTTCACCTTATTGGGTTAAATAAATTTTCTTGGACTTTCTCCAATATTTTTTTGTTTTATTTTATTTTACTCCATGATAATACATAAAAAAATCGCATTCTGGTATTTGTAACATTAATATCTTTATTTGTGTGTAGCATGCAAGTTAGGTCGGGTTAGACGAGGCTAGGTTAAGTTATGCCTGTGATGCATGATTGCATGATTATTTATCTCATTATGCATTTCATGAGCAAATTAACATTAACATTTTTTATCCTTTTTGTACAATATACCTAATTATCTAAAATGGAATCGATGAAGCTTTTAGATATTGTAACTCCATTTTAATGTAGAGAACACAAACAATTAAAGACAATAAACATTCATTTGCTATCTATCACAAAAAGTCTCACAGGGATACCATTATTCATTCCGTATCATTTCACCTAATACCTCATAAATTAGCCTTTATTCATTCATCCCTTCACAGATTGATCACTGTGCCAATGACAACAGAGGATTACAATAAAGAATTAAATAGAATTTATGTTATCGCTAAAAACAATGGTTAAGACACTTCGTTTGTAACCAATAACTTACCCAATAAAAAACTAAACAGAAAAACTTAGTATACCCCTATGTGTCTAATAAAAATTCTCGTTTTTATTCTCTTACTTACCTAGGTAATTTTTCAATAAAAATAGGAAATTATTTATCTAAAATTACCAACTTAACAATTTCATTCAAGACAAACAATAAGCTAGGAAAATATATAAAAAGACAACAAAAACATTATAAAGAAAGACGACAATTCAGGAGTGTATAAAGTTAATTGTGGTACTTGCGACCAGTCATATATAGGACAAACAGGTGGAAGTTTTAAAGAACGCATTAAAGAACACAAAAAAAGCTTTGATAATAACAACTCAAACTTGACTTACGCGCTTCATTTGAAAGATAATAATAATAGTTTTGACGACAATTACAAAATGTTACACCTTGAAAATAAAGGGCTTAAATTAAACCTATTAGATAGTCTAGAAATCAATAAATTAAATAGATTAG
>NW_020440619.1:2598-4246 GCF_000699045.2 Agrilus planipennis | reverse complement strand
TAGCATTAAAATATTTAAAGAATAATAAGGCACCGGGTACAAATGGGATACGGGCAGGAAGTCCTGGAGGACTATAAACGGAACGTGGTAGTAGTTAGTCGCAACAAAAAAGAGAGGCCCGGATAAATGCGAGAAATTTAGAACAATTAGCTTAACTTCCCATACTCCAAAAACCTTAACTGGAATCGCACAGAAAATGGATAGGAGGGCGAAAGCCAATATGGGTTTAGATTTAGAAGAAATAGAGGAACGCAGAGATCATTTTAGCTTTAGTGGTAACAATGCAGAAAACATTAGAAAAGAAAGAGCGCGTACGAAGATTTAGAAAAAGCTGTTGACAATGTTAAATGGGACAAGATGTGAAATATACTTAAAATTGTAGGGATGAGATACAGAGATAGAAGACGACTTTAGAGGTAGATATACAGGGGCAAAAAATTAGTATGCTTAGATTTGCAGATGATTAGCAATATTCGTATCTAGCAAGGGGGAGTTAGAGATAGCCTTAAATATAATGGCAGCAGTATTGACAAAACAGTATGATATATATAATACAAGGGATAGCGCAGGGTCGATCGCCTTTAAGAAAAAGAAGCCACTTATATGCTCGGTAATGATTACCTAATTTATAAATTTGAAAAGGATTGTTAGAGATGTTTGGAGCACGATTCTGAACGGCGAGCGCGGCTGAAAAAAAGGTTAAAAGCGTTCAAAATGTGACGTTACAGGCTAATGATGAGGACACCGTGGATAGAGAAAGTTAGAAAGAGTAGGAGAACAGAGGACGCTATGGAAGTCAAGAAGAAATAGGCGAGATAGGTTGGTAGAACACCTTCTCAGACATGAGAGGCTAGTTAGAAACATATTAGAAGCCGAAATAGGAGCTAAGAGGACTAGGGGTAGACCTAGATTAGATTACTGTTGACAAATAGTTAAGGGTGTTGGATGTTCTAGTTGTAGGGAAATGCGAAGATTAACTTAGGATAGGGAAGAGAGGAGGTGCGTCTGACGATCCTGTGATGGTGATGATTGAGATGTTGATAGTGCGGTACATATAGAGACATGCGGAGTATTTAAATAAATCTGCGCGGATGTAGTAGTGTCATATGAATGAAGGAATGTGCTGAATAAAATTTGAAGTGACCTTGGAATTAGTTGAAATAATTTGGAAGTAGGTACGTACTAACAACTACTTATTCGACATAATACAATGATCTGGGTGGTATATGTAGTAAATGTAGAGGGGAAGGTTATTTTATATTTTTTATGGGTATAAAAATGAATACCTTTACTTACATGTTAAATAAATATATGATTATCTGCTTCGGTTTAAATTTTTTAAAAGCGCGGAATATTATTGTCACATTAGACAACTCTGTAAAGAAGTATGTGTGTGATATAATCTAAGAGAACAATAATAAAAGTGGAAATAATTCGTTAGACTGAAACATGCACTTATATTCATGGGAAATCATATTCATTTTAATAGGAATCAGGGACCGCTGGTGCATAGGTGCAGAACTGCCAAAAAAGTAATTTAGTGTGCCTGACCCAACGCTGATGTTCTTGTGCAAAATTGGCTTTTGACGGCCGTTTCGTGCTGAACATTAGACACCGCTTTTCTCTAAATCCCCACTAGCTAGCATAA
>NW_020440619.1:0-1619 GCF_000699045.2 Agrilus planipennis | reverse complement strand
CTATCAGCGACATTCAACTACCACAAGAGGTCCGTCGGCCCAGTCAGCGATAACGACGGCGCCAGGCCTCTCCTTGCTTATTATTACGTGTCTGCTTTCAGCGTTAACTACGTTCTTCAGAATCTACCGGGTGGTAGGTCGAGCGCCGATTACGTTGCCGCCTCATTATAATGTGAACGGTGGCGAAAGAGAATTTCTTTATTAGTTAAACAGAAAATATATGTTTCAGTAACCGTCAAGAGGTCGATTCTTATTATATTTACATTCTGCTACCGTTCCATACAGCTTGATTATGTGGACACCTGAATATTAGGTTTCCTTTCCAAATTAACAGACTATATGTATGTAGAAGCAGGTAATTTGCAATTTGCAAAAAAAGACGTCTTTGAATCCGTAATACGTGGAAGGAAAAAATATTGATGAATGGATTTATTGAATTAGTGCACATTTTATAAAACTTATGTGTATGATTTTGTGGCTAGTGGCTAATTCTGCTAAACTTCCATTAAATACTACCCTCAACTAAAACTACTGCAACAAATCTTCAAAACTGCTGCATCCAGAATATGTAGCTAATTCAGTGGAATCGCATTTTTTTGTAAATATGACGATATGTACGCTAAATTAGTTTGGATACCATATTCAACTACATAGTTTATAAATTAATTATAATAAAAATGGCTGTCGTTCGTGTACGTTTATTTCAGAGTACCAATGTGTGTATATTCTCTTAATTAGATAAAATCTGAAATCTGTTGTGTTTAATACTTGACGACCGATTAGTATCCACGTGTTTTCGTTTAAAATAGTTACGTATATGTATTCTACAAGCACAACACAAGAGAAACGTTAAAAATTCTGTGAAAACATCAGTTGCCAGCATATGTGTAGGTATACATTATTTCCTTATCGTCTTTACATGTTTGAGTTTTTATCAGACTCTAATCTTTAAAATCAGTGTAAATACGACATATGTTTATATATGTATTTTGAAGAATCAATTTAGTAAATTTATTATATTTTGTCACAATAATGTAATTTTTTATTTTGATCCATTTTATGTGTATAGTGTAAAGGCAATCTATCTTTTCTTGATTCTAAAAAATGACAGTGCATTAATCTTATAGTGCGTAGGGCGTATTTATAGTCATTTGTGTAATGGCTGGACGTACACATCATTAATTCCCTTGTGTACCATAAATTAACGCCGAATACATACATCGCTTGTTTTATTAAATTAAATATAATGTAATAAGGGAAAATCAACTAGTGTTGCAGCAGTGATATCGCATAAAAATGATTATGACCTCTGCAGCAGATAAGCCTTCTGTAAACACGCTCTTATCTACTCTAGTAAATAAATATTGGTTAAGCTGGATTAACGTTATTATTATATATTTATGCATCTTTCTCTTAAGATTTAAGCTGCATTAAAGATTGTTTTTCCAGGGTTACGCATAAAGTAATAACTAGTTACATGTACTAATAATGTAATAATACCCTAATGAGGTTATGTTACAGCGTAGGTGTGTCTGTAATGGAAACAAGTGCAGCTAACTCTTCTGATCAGACGCGGATCGCGATTTCGATCTCTTTGGATCTCATCGGCGCGTCGAAGG
>NW_020440618.1:0-4273 GCF_000699045.2 Agrilus planipennis | reverse complement strand
GTTTTTCACTTAAAGAAATAAAAGATGAAATTATAACGATTATTTTTGCAGTATGTATCTTAAAAGTATTTTGAAACTGCACCTGTTACCATGTATTACTTGCATTTGCGCTTTTTTAAATCTCTTTTTAGGGTCAGGATACAGTTACTACAGCATTAGGATTCTCCTTGTGTCTTCTTGGTAGACATAAAAACGTTCAGGTAGATTTAGATTTAGTATTGCAAGGATAACATTCGATTTTATACTGTTTGTTGATTAAGGATAAACTTTATGAAGAGACAGTGACAAAGTTGGATAAAGATGATTGCTATATAACCTACGATTCGTTGAAGGACCTGGAGTATTTGGGTCGAGTTGTTCAAGAAACATTAAGATTATATCCATCAGCGCCAGGCCTGATTATAAGTATTGGAAATCATTGGTAGGAGAAAGCTTATTCACGTCTGTTACAGGTTTTTTATTTTTAAATTCGATATTTATACTATGTCTTTGGTTATTTTAAATAACCGTATCTAATATCCTTGATAATACTAGAAAATATAATGGAATTCTTTGGAAAATAAAACACTAAATCCTAAAAAGCCTTTTGAGACCGAAAGTGCAATATTTAACTAGAAACTCATGTTAGTTTCCATTAGTGTTGTAACGAATGTCCGCATCCGCATCCGCAACTGCAGATGATTCACAAGAATTTAAATATTCGCACCATTGCTCGTACCCGCAAAATTAAACTGTTTAAAATCCGCGCTCTTAATCTAATCTGAACATTCTGATACGGATATATTTAGCAGATATGTTGATTGAATTTTAATGATCTGTACCTTCATCCGCATCTGCACGCTTAAGCTCATCCGCATCTGTTAAAGCACATGCGTTCAACTCTAGACTCTAGAGTGGAGACCACTGGTGGAAAAACGCGGTTTAGGCTCATTAATTATTATTATATTAATTAATTATGTGGAATTTTGGGATTTAGCGTATTATTAATATCTATAAAGTCTTTTACTACTAAGTTCACATTTTAGATTCAAGATATAAGAGAAATAAAAAGCTTATACTGGCCTCCCTTACTCTGAACAACGTCAAGGAATTTTTCGATTCGTTTAATAAACATACGGACAATTTAATTAGTACTCTTAATANTAAGTATTGGAAATCATTGGTAGGAGAAAGCTTATTCACGTCTGTTACAGGTTTTTTATTTTTAAATTCGATATTTATACTATGTCTTTGGTTATTTTAAATAACCGTATCTAATATCCTTGATAATACTAGAAAATATAATGGAATTCTTTGGAAAATAAAACACTAAATCCTAAAAAGCCTTTTGAGACCGAAAGTGCAATATTTAACTAGAAACTCATGTTAGTTTCCATTAGTGTTGTAACGAATGTCCGCATCCGCATCCGCAACTGCAGATGATTCACAAGAATTTAAATATTCGCACCATTGCTCGTACCCGCAAAATTAAACTGTTTAAAATCCGCGCTCTTAATCTAATCTGAACATTCTGATACGGATATATTTAGCAGATATGTTGATTGAATTTTAATGATCTGTACCTTCATCCGCATCTGCACGCTTAAGCTCATCCGCATCTGTTAAAGCACATGCGTTCAACTCTAGACTCTAGAGTGGAGACCACTGGTGGAAAAACGCGGTTTAGGCTCATTAATTATTATTATATTAATTAATTATGTGGAATTTTGGGATTTAGCGTATTATTAATATCTATAAAGTCTTTTACTACTAAGTTCACATTTTAGATTCAAGATATAAGAGAAATAAAAAGCTTATACTGGCCTCCCTTACTCTGAACAACGTCAAGGAATTTTTCGATTCGTTTAATAAACATACGGACAATTTAATTAGTACTCTTAATAAAAAAACTGGGCGAGAGTTTAATATTGGCGACGATTTGTCAATGTGTTCCATGAATATTTTGCTAGGTAATACATTTTTCAAAATAATTTTTCGCACAAAAACTACCGCACTTTTCATTTTTCTGAAAGCACTTTATTTAAGTTATGCTTTTTTTGCTATGATGCAAGCAAATTTTATCATACAACGGAAGTTACATCGCAAAATGCAACGGAAACTGCATGGTAGCATACGATGGAAACTGCGGGCACAACTCCAAACCGTCAACATTGTTTAAATAAATTTTTCATTCATCATAAGATCGTCAGACTGGTTGGACACGCACCTCCACTCTTTCATGTCCTGAGCTAAACTTCGCATTTCACTCAAGCTAGAACAACTCACATCCTTAACTATTTGCGAACAGTAATCTAATCTAGGTCTACCTTTATCCCTTCTAACTCCTCTTTCTGCCTCTAATATATCTCTGACTAGACCTTCATGTCTGAGAAGGTGTCCTACCAACCTATCTCGCCTATTTTTTATTGACTTCCTCTGTTCTCCTTTTCTTTCTAATATATCTTCATTTCCAACCTTCTCTATCCACGTTATCCTCATCATTCGCCTATAAAACCACATTTCGAACGCTTCTAACCTTTTCTTTTCCGCCGCGCCCACTGTCCATGTTTCGCATCTGTACTTTTCTTCGAATGTCTAAGTTAACCGTTCGCGAGCATAGAAATAAACAAATATGCAAATAGAAGTATAATTTCTACCGTGTGTATATAAACACAGGCAACTTTTTATCTAATAGTAAGAATACTCATTCCAACCTAAATATACCATCATCATCAATCATCATCATTCTTTAACCCCAAGAATAGTCGGACACGTATCCACAGTCCTTCATAACATGGAAAAAGTTTAGCATTTCTCGAAAGCTAGACCAACCTACATCTTTTATTATTTACTATTTGTAAACAATAATCTAATCTAGCTCTACCACTGCCCCTCTTAACTCCTGTCTTTACTACCCATACGACTCCAATTAGCCCTTCATGTCTGAAACCTTCGCCTATTTCTTTTTGACTTCCATAGCGTCATCTATATTTAAAAAATATTGAAAACGTTGTAAATAGATAATTAAAAATACCCAATAATTGTCACAATTATTTTCAGAAACTGTATTGGGATATAGTAAAGAAGATTTACGTAAGGACGCAAAAGCAATCATGGATTCTGTAGACAGGTATTTTAGCTGTTGTTACCGTTATTTATTACTAATTTCAAAAGAGTTATTATAAAATTTTCGCTATACTCAATTGGTTTAAACTTCTTTTGATTAGTCAAAACAAAAGATACTACTTAAAAAATTTAAATTGCAAACACGATAGGATTATACTTGAAAATATGGTATCAATTACGTTAAACATCTTTTAGAATGATTGAGCATTTTTAAAACGTAAAGTTTTGAATTTTAGGTTTGCAAAATATGGAGCAGAAAAAGTACTAAAATATTGGCTAAGACCATATTTCGTAACTTGGCTGTTAGGATACCAAAAGAAAATTAATAAAGATTGTGCCTTTATGGAAAATATCACCTCTCAAATAATTAACGAAAGATCTAAGAATAGAAAGCAAAATGAGGATAAATTTACCGTCTTTATTGACACGCTCTTGGATGCAAGGGATGAAAATGGTCCATGTTTTTCACTTAAAGAAATAAAAGATGAAATTATAACGATTATTTTTGCAGTATGTATCTTAAAAGTATTTTGAAACTGCACCTGTTACCATGTATTACTTGCATTTGCGCTTTTTTAAATCTCTTTTTAGGGTCAGGATACAGTTACTACAGCATTAGGATTCTCCTTGTGTCTTCTTGGTAGACATAAAAACGTTCAGGTAGATTTAGATTTAGTATTGCAAGGATAACATTCGATTTTATACTGTTTGTTGATTAAGGATAAACTTTATGAAGAGACAGTGACAAAGTTGGATAAAGATGATTGCTATATAACCTACGATTCGTTGAAGGACCTGGAGTATTTGGGTCGAGTTGTTCAAGAAACATTAAGATTATATCCATCAGCACCAGTGGTTGGAAAAGTTGCCCTAAACGATATTGATTTAGGTTTGGATTGAATGAAATTGATTTTCAATATTTTTTAATATTAATATTAGGATTTGTTTCATCTCAACATCAAAATAGATTGAGATATCTCGATGAAACAAAATCCATGTTGATCCTATGATTGTTGTCTAAAATTGTTATAAATATTTTATAAAAACGTATACAATACTTGCCGTTTCTGTGACAGATGGACAAATAATCCCAAAGGACACAAAAATGGCCATTAGCTTATATCATCTTCAAAGAAATCGAAATAATTATACCAATCCGAATGTATTT
>NW_020440617.1:0-4273 GCF_000699045.2 Agrilus planipennis | reverse complement strand
ACTATATCAATATAAACCAGGTAATAAGAAACAAAATTATAATAAAAAAAATAATTAACTAACAATATAGCCCGAGGAAGTCTGATACATTAAAAGTGAGACGAAATTGTTTTTTGTGATGTTCACCCCGATTTGGCTTTTAATTTAATTCTATATAATATTCTTTATTTGTATAGTTCATCAACTATACACTCCCTTGTAGCTATTAATCTCATAATATACCCTTAACTAAGTACACGGAGCAAACTAAATTTTTTTTGCCGTAGAAATAATATAATTTATCAGGTAGCTTGTAACAATATCAAAGTTGACATGTTTCTTTAAAAATTATTTCAAGTTTCTGAATTATTACAATTCAATTTGTAATATCAACTANTAGATTTAGCACATTTTGTCAGATTTTGTCTAGTACACCAGTTCCGATTTGCAGTTTCAGAGGATCGGTAAGTTATCCTTTTTAATAAACAATTATTAGCAGGATTTTGATACACGCATTTAGGCTATTATAATTTTATTTCATTCACTATTTCACGCCACGGGATAGTGGGATGAATTGTAAATATCGCTTTAATATTTAATTATATTTTCCTTTTTCATTTTCTCCGTGTGATAATCTTCCGATGGTTTCTCAGATTCGACCGATTATTGGAGACACATCAGATTTAAGTTTGGCGGAAATCATTGCAACGGGAGGAAGAGCTCGTGTAAGTGCAGATTACATGGCTCCAGTTTGGGTTTTCGTTATCAACGTACTTGGATCATACGTATGTTACATCTTCGGAAAATTCGCATGCAAAATAATGGTACAAACATACTGTTACGCCTTTCCGATCAATCTAACCGTGCCAACGCTCATTACAGCACTGGTTGCATTCTGTGGAGTTTATAGTATCGATGAATGTGCTTTTAAAAATGCAATTCCCCAATATTTGGCTTTCAATGGGTATAAAACCGTTTTAATTAGCAAACACATTACACCTTTTTCTGCAGGTTTTTATACCACTAATGATTTTTAGCCCCCCGCTGTATTTTGTGCGAAACTTTATCGAAAACGAATTTGCATGGTTGTGGTTAATTTGGTTGCTTTCGCAAACGTGGATTTCTTTTCATATTTGGAATCCTCGAGTCGAGAGGCTCGCAAGAACCGAAAAATTATTCGCAAAACCCATGTACGACGGCGTATTCGTCGATCAATCTCTAGCTCTAAACAGAAAAAGAAACTACAAATCCATAATTGAAGAGGAAAAGGACTGGTCTGACAGTAAGTCGAAATTATAACATTTTCAGGATTTCAGGAACTATAGCAAAATAGCTCGAAAAATAGTTTACAACCAGTAAATTGCAATCTGTTCTTATATTTTTTCAATTTCGTCATAGGTTATAGCGAAAATTCCGCTAGTACGGAAGATTATTCGGAAGCGTCTTCATCTCCGCCCATTCAGGAGGACGAAACTACAAGAATTTACGCATGTGCAACCATGTGGCACGAAACTACCGAAGAAATGATGGAATTTTTGAAATCAATCTTCAGACTTGACGAAGACCAATGTGCCAAGAGACTCGCCAAAAACTATTTGGAAGTTGACATCCCCGATTATTTCGAAATAGAAAGTAAGTCTCTACTTGTAGAGGTGAAATGGGTAAAGGCTGGATTTAATTCACATCTTAAAAATACTTAACGAAATGTACTCTCTTTTTTATAAAGATTTATCTCTCACAAGAAAAACTTCGATTAAACTGAAATGTCCTAATCAAAGTAAATACAGAAAGTAAATTAAAAAAGTTGGTACATTCTTTTTACTTTTTTTCTTTGACTATTATCACCAACAAACACACCGACTATTCAAAATAAATGCAAACATCAAACATGCCGAAAACATTATTTCGCAATTAAAGATTGATAATCAAAATAAATTTAAAATACTGACACAATTGTTTTACGTTTTCCATAAACTAACATGTACGTTACAACAGACGTTTTGACAAACGTATCTAATTAATTTTTATCAGTTACAAGTGGTTCACAGTTTATTCAAGTATTAGACCTTGTCTGAAAAAAAGCCTTTATCATGATGTACAAAATCGAAAGTCGGAAAAGTCTAAAAATGGTAAAGCTTAATTTCGAGATCAATTTTTCACTCTGCATAATTAATTACCTTGTTATTAAAATTGGATTTTTTTTTAACAGAAACTTTATTGATTGAAGATGTTCATGTACAGAACAGAAGAATAACATGTTTTTACACCTTTTCTTTTGAGTGTTTCAAATTTGTCAGCATCATCTTTAATCAACAAAGAATTTTCGATTGTAATAAAAACGATAACAAAAACAATGCATTTTCTTTGCCACAATCGCAAGTTCATTCCCATAATGATTACACAGATTCTTTGAAGTACCAATTGATGTCTTTACGCATGTTTTTTTGTTGTTTGTGTTAAATTTAAGTTTAGTTAGTTCTCGATAGATCGATAATAATTTCTGATTGAAATCCATTCAGTTTCTAATCGGCCCGTTGTACATCATTCGTATCATATGGGCAGTATAGTTATTTCCTTTTCTAATTACNGATAAATTGTTGTCAATAAGCTAATGGCAAATTACAAGTTTTTTAAAGCTCCGTTCGGTTCTTTTGTATGTTAGGAATTTGTCTTTGTAGATTCAACTGACCAGAACGTTTTTACAATTGGAACCCATTGGTCTTGTGTTCGTCGTTTTCTTCGGTTGTTTAATGGGTCTTCAGTTTGTTGGAATGCTTTTGCATAGATTTAGCACATTTTGTCAGATTTTGTCTAGTACACCAGTTCCGATTTGCAGTTTCAGAGGATCGGTAAGTTATCCTTTTTAATAAAAACCAACGCCACAAACCTCTACAATAGTCACTATTTCACGCCAGAAAGCTGAACTCACCGATGAAGAATTATTAGAAAAGGATCCCGTGAGGATGGTAAAAAGACTTATCAAATTAAGAGGGGTCGATGACGATGACGACGATAAAGAAGATAGAGATGTCGAAAAGAGAACCGTTGGTTGTGTACTTTGCTTCTTCAGAGAGGATACAGGGTTGAATATTCTGCTGCTTCCGACGCTTATACCCACGCACCGGAAGGTTTCAACGAATTTTTCAACCAGCGTAGACGGTGGATGCCTTCAACTTGTGCCAATATTATGGATTTGATCCAAGACTCCAAAAAAACCATTGCAGTAAACGACAACATATCCCGAGGTTATATATTTTATCATGTAAATTAAATCAGTCAGTTGCATCCTTCCGAATGATTTTTATACAATTACGTATGCACGTAGATTGTTCTGATGGTTGGAACTGTCCTGGGTCCTGGGACCTTAATGTTGATGGTAATTGGAGCACTCGTGACCGTGTTTTCTTTTGACCAATACACAAGCCTCAAATGGAACGTAACGCCCCTGATTATTTTCATGATATCTTGCTACTATTGCAAAGCTAATATTCAGGTAAGGGTAATTAAATCATAAAAACGAAATCTTATTTCTTCAACTGGTAATGCTTCGGAGATATCTCTTATTTTGCCCATTCTTTATCCGAAAATTGTAGACTAAAATAAAATTTAACTGAAGAATGTATTGTTCATCAAAAATGTCTTACACCAACGTGTTAAGCCCAGTTTCTTTTATTACTTAATTCGACGACAATCTACATTTGTGCAGTTAATAATGGCCGCCATTATAAGTGGTGTTTACGCGTTGGTAATGATGGCCGTCCTTGTTGGTGTCACACTTCAAATATTCGAAGATGGCTGGTTGGCCCCCAGCAACCTCTTCCTAATGCTTGTGGCAGGAGAATTCATAATAGCGGCTATACTCCATCCCAAGGAATTTGGATGTCTTCCACACGGTCTCATTTATTTCATTACTATCCCCTGCATGTATCTTATCCTGGTCATTTATTCCGTTTTCAATTTAAACAACATTTCTTGGGGTACCAGAGAAGTCACCGTTGTGCCCAAAGCGGCAGCGGATGCGGTAAGTGACACAATAATCTATTTCCGAAAATATCTTAACTTTCGTGTGACATGTTAGGAAGAGGAAAAAGACCAGAAAAAAGACGAGAAGAAAGAGCCCACAAATCTCAAAGCAATGCAAAACAGAATATTCGCTTTGTTCGGCAAAGGTGATGATAACGCAGGCTCTTTCGAATTTTCCTGCGGCGGTTTGTTCAAAATACTCTTATGCGCTTATCGGAAGGAGTCCCCGGAACAAGTAGAACTGGCGCTTCTGAACAATAACATCAAAAAA
>NW_020440616.1:0-4272 GCF_000699045.2 Agrilus planipennis | reverse complement strand
CTTTTAGCTTTAAACTTTTTTGATTTCAAAGTTAAATTTGAAGTGGCACATTTGCTCATTAATTCTAATACAACAACAAATCGTTTCAAATGTAATCCTGTAGTTTTTATTTCGGTTATTACATAATATCCTTCTGCGGAAGCCGCTAAAGTTATGTTAAAGTAGAAAATATGATTGTGAGCAATTATTGTAAAATTGCTTTGTGGAATTGAGTAAAAACTAAGTATCTTTTTGTCTGACGAATCAGTAGCTTTGTGCCTTTTAAAATAATGTTTCAGTAAGTCATTAAAAAATCCAGAGTATTGACAGTCTGGATAAAAACATTTGAAAGGTTTTCGCTTATATGTTGTCTTTCCTGAAGATGTGTTGACACATGCATCTTCACTATATGCTGATGAAATATTCTCATTTAAATCCATTACAATGTACTACATCAGTTTTGGCCTTCTGTGTTCTTGTTCAAGAATAATTTAGTCACATCCAATACAAATTCTATGGAGTACATTTTATTTGTCTCTTTGTAATGAGCAATGTTTATATAAAATTAAGATGGAACTAGTTACACTTTTAATTCTATTCTCCCCCTTTAATGTAGCCAATGTTTTTGCCCAAAAATATATTCTACTTTTAATAAGTGTATAAATAATTTAATGCAATTATATATTATTGTTATTAGCCATTTGTAAATAAAAACTGACAAATCAAATGAATGTTTAATATGGCATTTGCTGATTATAGATTGTAAAAATCAGACTGTTTATATTTAAAATAAATAATATACATTTGGGGAATGTCACGATGTATAGAAAAAAACTTAATATNCTGGTCAGTCCCCATAATGGGGACGTGAAGGTTCCACCCAATACATTCCCAGATAATAAAATACGAATTAGGGTGGATAATGATGAATTGCTAACACCTCTTGTTGAACATGGACAGATCCGGTCGTTTAGAATTGACAGCCCTGAAATTGACTTAAAGTAATGAAAAATAGGAACGTATCTTTCGTTAATTGTTTTTGGTTAAAAGTATTGACTCAGGGAAAGGATTTTTGCAGAATGTATAATGAGTTGATTTTACAAGTAATCATAATAATTAATTGAAAAGTAAGCGACTACTCTTTGGATCGTGCAAAAATGTAATAATAGAAGTTAAGATTTTGGAATTCAAAGTTATATTAACATTTTGTTGTTGTTTATCCTCCTAAATTAATCAGTTTATTAACTTACAAAATATAACAGTACATTCCAATTTTATAGTGAACAGTATCCTATAATTTAATTTCATTGTTTTAGCAACTGGAAAGAAATAAAATCCCAGTTATATTTTAAAAATTTTGAAATTATTATTTCCCTGAGCATGCCAAATTTAGGTGTAGTAATAATGGACATAACAAACTTACGTTAGTGTCTGCTCTGTTTCCATATACATTTTATTTAGTATTATAACAAACCGATTCCTACCTAATTTCTTCATTCCATTTTATTGGTGCCATATAATATGTTCGCTTCAAGGAATTGCATTTTGTATTGCAAATACATAGATTTTTAAAATTATTTGGCAATATAGTATAGTGGATACCAGTATATATTTTATCTTTTGTATTTATTTACTACTTTTTAGAGTTTGTAAGAACACTGTTTTATTTTTTACATATACAGTTAAATTTACAGGTAGTAAGTAGGAGTCTTTTTACAAATTATATTTTCAAGTTGAATACTTGACAATTGTTTACAACATGGGACAGTCAGGCTGAGGAGGTGGGGAATGGGTGGAACGGATGGGGATGACTTTATACAGTAATAAAAAGGTTTTTAGGTGTGGGTAAAGGGGTACAGCTGTTGCATTAATACAATTGTACAATTTGAACTCCAAGCAAACGTCACTCCATAAGAAATTTAACAATGTTAGATTAGGTCACATTAGTTTTTGTTCCAATATTTGTTTTTTCAGTAGCCTCCACTCCTCCAAACATTTTTTTAGTGTTATACAAAATTCATCCCCTCCCCTTACATCCATTTTCTCCCCCTCCAACTGACGGTTCCATATTCCATGTTGTAGACAATTATAGAATACTGTAATGGTGTGTATCCCAAAGCTACTAGTCTTCAGTATGATTTTTTAAATCATTTCTATTGTTGTTCAAGTGATAAATTAAGTCAATGAATAGTTTTTGTTGGTCTTCAATAATGTTAATACTCAGTTGGATAAATAGATTTAAAGCAATTAAAAAAATAATGAAACAAAAAGGAAAACCGTCAAATTTTAGATATAGTGTAAATTATGTATATTAACAGGTCAGTTGTTGTAAATAACTAGGATGTTATTTTTAGAATGTAGAGTTTAGAAGTATTGTAAGTTGATTTTTTTTACTTTACAAAAAATTGATAATTATGATTAATATTTCAAAATATTGTAATTTATAAATAAATAAACTATCTATATAAGTTTTATTCTGCCTAACAGGTATGGCTTCATTCATGATAAACGGTTACCATCAAAAGTGGACCCGCAGGAAGCTAAAAAGCAACAGATTGAATTGGAAAGAGTTAAAAAATGGCGTAAAATGTTAAAGTCATGGAACTCTTCTGTTACTAAAGAAAAATTGCACAAACGTGTTTTCAAAGGCATTCCAAACTCTTTACGTCCACAAGTTTGGTGTCTTTTATTAAGTTTAGATAAAACCAAAACAGAAAATAGGGGAAAATATGATGAAATGTTAAAATTAGCTAGAAAATATTCTACTGATGCTAGACAAATCGATTCTGATGTCAATAGGCAGTTTAGAGAACATCTTTTTTATAGAGAACGATATGGAATAAAACAGCAATCTCTTTTTAAAGTATTAACCGCTTATGCAATGTACAATTCTGAGGTATTTGTTATTACACTGAAAATAAATCTTTTGCAATTTTATAATTATAATTTGTAGGTGGGCTATTGCCAAGGGATGTCTGGATTAGCAGGTGTACTTCTCATGTACATGGATGAAGAAGATGCTTTTTGGGCAATGCATATCTTATTGACCGATCCAAAATTCTCAATGCACGGTCTTTATAAAGAAGGCTTTCCGAAATTGACACGCTTTCTTGCTCATCATGATCGTATATTAACGAAATTTATGCCAGGTCTTAAGAAACATTTTGACAAGCATGGACTCGATGCCATTCTATATTCATTGAAGTGGTTCTTTGTTTGTTTTGTCGAAAGGGTAAGTTATTACAGATGCAATAAAAATATGATGTTATTTTAATACAACTGAACTGTAATAATTTTTGCATAAGTTATTGATATAACATTTGCAAATTTCAATAAAATCTAGAGTTTAAATTGTTAGAAGTTGTCAGTGTTTAAAAACAAAGTATTGTAAGAGTAAAAAGTGCTTAGAAGTGAACTATACCAATTTCTATATTATAAACATGCTTTAAATTCAGAAGAGTAATTATTTATTGCATTTTTTTCGTGGTGTTTATAACTTATTTATAATATATATACATTATANGTAAAAGAAAAATAAATAACGACAACACAGACTCTTTTAACAATGCACACTTTAAACTTTTTTTTAAATTGAAGAACATGGAGTACAGCAGACACTCTGTAGTGTGAACCAAAAAAGAAAAACAACAGTTGTTCACATTAAATTAACAAAATAAACATTTATGTAAATATAAAACAGTAATACAGTACTCATAGAAGGACATCAACAAAAAAAAAGTAGAAATGATAAGAAATAAAACTCTAACTGTAATCTTTGTGGTCCTATTTTTCATATTTTCAGTTTTTATTTTTTGTGTAGCAAGGACACTGGACATAGCGAGAATAAATAATTGTGTACACCTTCGGGTCCTTAGAATGAAAAGCTTTAACGATAAGTTTCAAATCTATCGTGTATTATGTGATTATTTAACTATGACTGAATGCTAGTGAGATATCTTACTTCAACACTCCCCGAAAACATTGCAATAGTTTTCATTATACAAAGCGCAACAGATCCAATACTTGTTTCTGATACTAATTTTTTCTAATATTTCGTTTGAAACATTTGTCTTTGAAAATAATGAGGATTTCAGATTGAATCACCTGCCAAAATATTACTATCCGTCCAGTATTAATTGTACCTTTGTTAATGTTTCTCAACTACACAACAAATTGAAAAGTTAAGATCATTAATCCACTTATTAATAAAATTGTAAAGGAGCTTCATACGTATTTTAAATTTAATGCAGGGTGTAATTAATCACAGATAAATACAAAGCTTCTAATCAGTTA
>NW_020440615.1:0-4383 GCF_000699045.2 Agrilus planipennis | reverse complement strand
GCGACAGAGACGTTTGATATGATCAAGCAGGCTTACCCAGATGTTGCTTTAGCAAGAAGTGGTGTGTTTCAGTGGCACCAGGTCTTTTAAGAGGGCCGGGAAGAGGTCGCCGATGAAGACCGTGCTGGAAGACCTTCGAATTCGACAAACACCGACAATGTGACTCGTGTGCGCGAAGTTTTGAACTCAGACCGTCGACTAAGTATTCGTTTAATTGCCCAGATATTAAATTTACCAAAATCTGTGGTTCATGACGGAGCATTTGAACATGCGTAAGGTGTGCACGAAGATGGTCCCAAAAGTGCTCAGTGACGACCAGAAATTGCGGCGAGTGGAAGTGTGCCAAGAAAGTTTAAACATGTGTGAAAGTGACCCCCAATTTTTGAACAACGTTATCACAGGTAACGAGTCATGGATCTTTGAGTATGATCCCGAGACAAAGAGGGAATCTTCCGAGTGGCACACGCCGGCGTCTTCTCGCCCAAAAAAGGGAAGAATGAGCAAATCCAAAGTGAAAACGATGCTCATTGTCTTTTTTGACATGAAAGGCATCGTCCACCATGAATTTGTTCCTCCAGGACAAACCGTCAACGCCAAGTTTTACGTGGAAGTGCTCAAGAGACTCAAATGAAGGGTCAATCGGATCCGACAAGACATCGCAGCCGACTGGAAGTTGCACCACGACAACGCCCCGGCTCACACCGCCTTTCTTGTGGACAGCTACCTGACCAAGGCCGGCATCCCAACGCTTCCGCAGCCGCCCTACAGCCCAGATGTGGCCCCCCCCCCCCGATCTTTTTTTTGTTTGCTCGCTTGAAAAGGCCGATGAAAGGCAAGCATTTTGACACGACAGAGGGAATCCAAACAGCATGCACCGCGGCTCTTATGACTATTCCGGAGAATGACTTCCGTGACGCCTTCAATGCTTGGAAATCGCGCTGGCAGCACTGCATCGACGCAGAAGGAGCCTACTTTGAAAGTTTTTAAAGAATTGTAACTACTGGCTCAATAAATTTTTTTAAATCGACTCAGTCCTATTACTTTCCGGACAAACCCTGTATCTTTTGTTTACCTCTAATATTGATGTTTCCAGTTTTGGCCACCATATTGCACACCTCCTTTTCACTCTTCGTATATTCAGGTTGTTTCGTCTTGATCTGATTGTTGTATTTGTCCAGTCCAAGTCGCTCCCTCAACAATAAAATGTGCCTGACTCTTTCAACTTCTTCCAAACGAGTTAATTTTTCTAATTCCCATTGGTGATCGAAGATAAGCGAGTCACCGTGTGGCCTCCAACCGTGCAAATTTTCTTCACCTCTGACATAAGTCGAACTGGTGTCCAGCACTCTCCTCTGGCGACGCTGAACTCCTGGTAACAAACAAAATCCATTTGAAGAAAAAATGAAAAAACAAAGCAGAACCACAAGTATCCCGAAGAAAGAGAATAAATGTCTGCTACTAGTATTTCATTCTACTAGTGGAGTAAATGCATTGTAGAACAACTGAAAGCAGGGAAGAAATAAATCATTCAACGAAACTCTGAAAGATACATAAAACTGAAGAAGAAGAAGAGTAATAGAGGAAAGCCTAAAAATAAAGAAGGATACTATTCTAGGGATCTACCTGGACTACCTGCTTCATTAGCTCTTCTTAATAGAAGTTCGTACACTCCGGTTAAACGATTTGCTTCTGCGTTCCTGTAACTTCCAGAGAACAAGTGTTTCAGAGAGCGAGGTCCAATTCGAGCATCGCGCCCATAAATGACCATACTCAGATCTTTTGTTATTATGGCTGGTCTACCACAATTTTCGAGCTGAAAAAATGCAAAAGGCAATGGGTTACCAAGTAAAGTTTCGTTCCCAAAAATATACCTCCAAATATGCCGATATCGTCATGAATATTTGCTCGCCAGGTGACGTAACCCTGTTAAGTAAAGGCGAATTGTGCAAGGAACTATCCCAGGCTGCTTCGAACCTGAACATCGTCCTGTTATCACCAGGTATTTCTAAATATTCCCCTGGGAACAATCCCAAGGACAATACGGAATTGTCGTTGTCTTCATCCTCATCAGATTCAGGAGTATTTCGTATTCTTCCAACAACTAGTTCTCTCACATCTCTCCAACGTAACTCAGCTGAATCGTCATGAACGATTGTGATCCTAATTCGACGTTGGATGCCCTGTAACAAAGGAAAAAGAAAAGGTTGAATAAGGATAAAAATACAAGGAAAAGGTGAGAATATACCTGATGGAGTAAAAATAGACCTCTGCAAGGTAATTCGTCACTGTGTTCGACTACTGATGGAACATACTCTCCATTAGGAGCAAGTTCACATATTTCAAACCAAACCAGAACATCAACCTTAGCATGTATATGAGCAGTACACGGAGACGGTAGGGCTCCAAATTTGCTCGATCGAACGGGTTGAGAGATTGGAATGGAAGGTGGTTGCATTCTCCGGGGAGGCTGCCTGACGGTACCCTCCAACTTGGCATCTTTATGCAAAGGATGTTGCTGATAATGACCGAAAACTTCGAAAACGACGGGCTGAGATTTGATGTATTCAATGAACGTTTTTGTAACGGGTACGGTAATCTAATGGATAAAGTGGGTATTATTCTGAATTTGAAGTTTTCGTATGAGACTTACGTTTTGAACATGATAAAAACCAAGAGGTGTTCCTTTGCCAGTATTCTTGACTGGCTCTGTTGAAAACGCCTCATCATGACGATGTAGGAAGCTGTAAAAAATGTTGCAGGTAATGAGTTTTAGTAATTTTTATTCAGCGAATGTCTTACTTGAACTGACAAAACACGTCCGCGTATTCTGCTGATATACCAATAGCTTGTAAAACTGTAACCCTGAATGTAAATTCTTTTCCAACACCAAGATGATCAGGAATTTCTTCCTCTTTAAAATCAGATGCTACAGAGCTATCTCCTTTACCAGAATCTGCGTCACATTCGATCAACTCGTCAATCTTAATCGGATCAAGATTACAGTGACCTTCAATTATACGATCGTCGAGATTATGGATATTTTTGTCAATAATAGCTGTAAAAATCTCGTGTTCCAAATCTCCAATTCTTCCGAAACGATTTAACTTACCTTTGGGCGACTCAAACGCAATTCGAACACTTTGTCTAACGCCAACTTGATCAGCATTATCATCCTCATTAACAGCCTGAACTGCGACCCTTAGATAACCTCGAACGTCACCCTTCTCATTAACAATGGCAACTTTATGGATTAGGGTAACCGGATATAACAAATTACTTAAATAAACGAATGACCTTCCGACCATTCTGAACCAGGGAAATCTATCATAAAATGGGTCTCCCCCAGTGAGACTTTCAACGTTGTAATCGGGAGACGTAGGAGATAATTCAGCCTCGTTGTGATACATTTCCCTCATTAATTCTAACCTTTGTCTGAAATGAAAAATATAAACCACTAAAATATTCCCTTTCCATGTTTAAAACATCCCAAGCCGATACAGGTTGGTGCCAAACTAAAGATACAGGAGGTAAGAATACAGTTCCACTTTTAAAATGAATTAAACACAATAGCCTCTAAACTATACATTCGCTGGACATGGAATATACAAATTAAGTTTAATTTAATTTCAGCTATTGTGTCTATTTGGTTGTACGTAAGTGTAAGTATTGGGCAAAGATACTGCCAATGTTGGGGTCCGTCAAATGGGCATACACCATCTGGTGGCAAAATTTATAACTCGAATGAGGGAAAAATTTACATAGGAACTGTGCACGCAAATTGTAAAATTGTTTATTAAAATAATAAAAAACGTTAAAAAAGTAAAAATTTTTTTGATGATGGAGTCGACGAAGTTTTCTTAAAAGCTGCAATAGCACTTCAGACATAGATCTTCACTCTTCACTTACATTAACTACTTTCCAATAAAAACTAACCGTTTTATATATGTAAAAAATATATTCGGAAAATTAGAGAAAAAAGTAAACCAATAGAAGCTTGGATGAAAGCAGTAGGTATCAAAGAAGTGAATTCCGGAATAAAAATTTGTTCACGTCATTTTAATGCACATGATTATATTTCAGCAAGTATNTTTTACAATACTATTGGGATCCGTCAAATGGGCATACACCATCTGGTGGCAAAATTTATAACTCGAATGAGGAAAAATTTACATAGGAACTGTGCACGCAAATTGTAAAATTGTTTATTAAAATAATAAAAAACGTTAAAAAAGTAAAAATTTTTTTGATGATGGAGTCGACGAAGTTTTCTTAAAAGCTGCAATAGCACTTCAGACATAGATCTTCACTCTTCACTTACATTAACTACTTTCCAATAAAAACTAACCGTTTTATATAAGTAAAAAGTATATTCGGAAAATTAGA
>NW_020440614.1:2321-4563 GCF_000699045.2 Agrilus planipennis | reverse complement strand
TGGAAGTATGAGTAGGGGAGATGTAGGCAATCAGAGTCAGTTGGCAATGGTGATCACCTTAAAATAACAAAAACCGAACGCAACTGAATGGTACCAATATAACAATAAGTTAGCTACACGCCATTCCCGTGCACCGGCAGTCACTCACTCAGTTCGCGCGACGCGCTGGAGAACGACGAACATGGGAAGATTTCTCGCCATTTCGATCTAATTTTACGAGTTGATAAAACCAAATGTATGTTTTGAATTACTAAACTTTTGTTTCTATACTTGTGATATGTAGTAGTCGTGACGTGTTAAACTGATAATCAAAACTTAGATTAATAATATATTATAAACTTTCTCGTCAGGATTAGTTTTTTCTCATTTTCGCCTATGTAGGCAATTAGAGTCACAACAAATGTCGTGACTCCAATTGCCTGCATGGACTTTTTGCCAGCTGAAGTCTTACAATCAGAGCCCATTGTAGTACAAGATCTTGCCGACTCTATTTCAGAATCGAATGCTGCTGAAACTGTTGATACTATTTCCATACCAATAGCCGCTGTTGAACTAGAAAAAGATAATCCTATTCCACAATCATTCGCTGAACCAGTGACTCCATCATCGTCTCAATTAGAAATTGCAATGCCATCAACATCTGGAAACCTTCCAAGCATCCAAAATCTCATCCAGATGCCTGAGAAAGCTCCTAATCTTAAGAGAAGACAAGGAAGAAATAAACAGCATGCGACAATTTTGACTTCAACACCGATCAAAGATGTTCTGATTGATAAAGAAAACAAAAGGAAGGCTAAAGCTGAGAAAACTAAGGGAAAAGGAATAGAAAAAAAAGCAAGCTACAGAAGGACAATATTAAGAGGGTTAAGAAGAAAATTCTCCAGGAAACGACTGATACTTCGAAGTCAAACGTGAACACGGATGATTTATGCCAGGATGGTGAAGACGACGATGCAGAAGGCGCAAATAACATGTGTATTGTATGTGGTGAATTTGGACAAGACAACGAATTATGGTATCGGTGCACGTCTTGTGGCCTTTAGGCTCACGCCGACTGTACTGGGAGGGATTCTGCTTCCAATTATGTATGCGACATGTGTTGCTCACCATTGTCCACATGCTGATTACCATTGCCAACCAATGTCGACAATGGTGATCAAAGCTATTTTTTTTATTATTTCTATTATGCCAAAATGTATGAACCAAAGTGATTAAAGTTGATCTCAATTAAAAGTTAAATGAGTAAAGTTTATTATAAGAAGATAACAATAAATAGTTGATTAATAGATTTTATCTTATTTCAATTTATGCTTAAGTGATCCCCATTACCTACATCTCCCCTACTTTTAACCAACCTAATAGTCTTGGGGACCGACTACGCAACGTCCCCTTGCACTTCTTCGTTCCCCTTAATCTGCTAACTAACAAAACAACCGTCGTTTCCCGTACAACCGAAGCCACGCCCAACGAAAAGCGTTTTTCACTTCTGAAGCCTGCCATTTCGGAAATGGCTCTCACCAAGGGTCCTGCACTCTAGGAGAGTCTCTCCCTCGCTGACGCCATCGTTTCGTTCGGCGAGTTGAAGGGAAACCTAACCCTGTTAGGTACTTTTATCCGTCAGCACGCTGACAACCAAGCCACGCCCACTTCCATGTCAGAAGACATCGTGCCGAGCACCTTCGCTATTACCACTGCACCGCCCTCACAGGTAGTTGCCTCGTCGAAGACAACTTCTGCCACCTCCGTCGATGGATTTACGAAAGTAAACAGCCTTCGAACCAAACGCCGAAGGCGAACGCCTCTCGTTTCGTCGTCATCATCTGCGACGTCGACGGACGAGCCCGAGCCCGAAACCGCTAGCCGTGGACCGCAGCTCCTTCCCCAATTTCTATCGTCCAAAAAGCTTTTCAAGACAATTTTCGAGCTTGGCAAGATCTGCGAGCTCAACGTCAAAGTTGAGCCTAAGAAAGCAAACGTTCCCCAATGCCGCCGCTACCAAAAATTCTTTCACACGTCCAATTACTGCCGCGCAGCCTGGGTCTGTTCTTTCTGCTGCCGAAACCATGCTTCAGCTGAATGCAAGGCGAAAGACAAAAAAGACTCCACTCTTTCCTGCGCGAACTGTAAAGGCAGTCACCGCGCTACCTGTGGCGGTTGCCCCAAAAAAGGCCACCACTATCCCGGCTGCACCAAAGAGCACCAAAGCAACCGCCCGCTCGCCTGTTGCCTCCGTAAAGACATC
>NW_020440614.1:0-2315 GCF_000699045.2 Agrilus planipennis | reverse complement strand
ACATTTGAGCAATGCAATTGTAGTGGATAAAATGGTCAATTTTTCCGTGCAGTACTGTACGGATTATACGCTCCTCACCGGTTAAGAGTTTGGCCGAGAGTTGTCTCCTTCCTTTTCTGGCCTAGTGCTGTTCTTTTCTACTTTGCGCCGATCAAACTGAAGGTCACATCGCTACAGAAACTAAAGTAACTGCGACAGTTTTATTTAAATAATTATTTCTTGACGGCTCTGCATCTCTGCAGTATCTATACATCAGTCGCCCCTGCTTCTGATTGCTGGAAAGTATAATATATAGCCTATTGCACAATTTCTTTGGGTACATCTTTCTGTTACGTTTAAGTACCTATATAAAAAAAATCAATTAAACGTTTGGGATACATGCGACGTACTCACGCGTTCCAAAAGCAAGGGGCATTAGGGAAACATCTTCTGAGATTTTTATTGAGACATCTCAAGAAAATGCTGAAATATTTGTTTCTCAACGACCGACGCGATATTTCACAAGCTGTATCTATTTCATGTGCTCCTGTGATGCCTCCCCTAATACTTATATCATATCGAAATACATTCTTCGAATGGACGAGGTGACTAAAAAGGGTCCTCATCCTTTTTTTTTTCCACAGACATTGCACGTACCTGTAACAGATTGGCTAAGAAGCACGTCCTCTCGTTACCAATCGATACGAATAAGACCCGTTCTCTGAATTATGCTCTTTTCCTTTTTGTTCTTTTCGTTTGAATTTTACATATCTTCAATTGGTTTGATTTTTATTTATTTAATACCAGGAGCACTTTAAAGTAAGTTGTTAACCCTAGCTAGATAGTGGATAAGCAGTTCTAAGCGGGACAAAAAGATGGGTAAGATTTATTAATGCCTTTCATATTGCCCGGTAATCTTGTTTTACAAAACGTCTCTTAAGTGGTAATTCATTATAATCCTTTTAAGAAGCTAAAGTTCCCTCGACAAAACCACAAAAAGATTATTTTGAAATAATACAGAGCTAATATGAAGGACCAACAATTTATTTTCCTTTTAGGATTTTCCTTAAAAGACATTCTTGACGTGAACGTAGCATCTCATCTAATTGAAATCATAATTAACAAACGTGGTAATTTATTGTAAAATTAAATATTGCCCTGTATTTATTACAAACGTAATGGGAAAGTAAGTAAATATTTATAGTAAGTTTCTACAGAGTAAACACCAGCTCCGGGTCCTGTTTCTGTTGGTAGTTTCCATGGGCGAAGATAGGGAGGGGCAAGGGTGGGGGCATTTCCCCCTCTGGGAAAAGCTGTGATGAATCACGATATTGGAACAAAGTTTAAAACAGAAACCAAACCCACGAACCTATATAACCTTACAACTATTAAAAATCTGCCCCCCCTTCCAACCCGCAGGGAAAAATCTCTCGCTACACCCAAGGTAATTCCAGTTACTTGTAATAATAAACCCTTTTAGCTATTAAAGCCTTTTCAATATCATTCCACATCATAAACAGGAAATTAAATTCAGTAGGGGTCATTGAATCGTGAAGGTAAGCAGATTTTTTTTGACGTGTAAGTAGTTGAAGGCCTTTTGTGTTTATGAAATTATAATAACAGAAGACGACCTGTTCTTGTAGCATACATAATATAAAGCTGTTTCACACAAAAGGCTCTTCAAAATAGAAATGTTCTGATTTTGGGCAATGCTGCTGCAAGAATAGGCCAGAGAATACGTAAAATCTGGAAGAGAGAAAATGTGTTACGTGAAATTATACAGTGCATAAAGCATTCTTTTGTCTACGGGGATTACGGATATGCCACGAAATAATAAACAAACAGAAATATCTTTATGATCATTTCAAGAATTGAGAAAGCCAACCCTATGTGAATACATAACAAGCATGACATCATTATTAATATAACGTAGTAGCAACATGATACCGATATTTCTTTATAAAACCCATGTATAAGTATTAAAAAAAAAACTTTAAACGTTCTATTGAAACAAGAGTTAAGGATGAGCAGAGACAGACCTAGATTAGATTATTGTTCGCAAATAGTTAAGGATGTGGGATGTTCTAGTTTTAAGGAAATGCAAAAATTAGTCCAGAATAGGAATGAGTGTAGGTGCGTGCGTGCGTGTCCAACCAGTCTTAATACTAACGACCTTATGATGATGATGATGATGTTTCTATTGCTGATAATGTTTAGTTTTAAGACACTGAGTTTTGGTAGGGTTAAATTCAATTAATTAATTTTCGAATTAACTCTACCCACTACAGATAACCTCAAATTAATGAGGACGAATTGTTGCTGCAGTCACTCCCCAT
>NW_020440613.1:0-4285 GCF_000699045.2 Agrilus planipennis | reverse complement strand
CGTCACAGACACCTCCGACAGAACACAGACCAACTTTTACCTGCTGTCTTAACAGTGCGTTTTAGAAAATACCACAAATGGCGCAGTAAACGCCATCTGTGGTACGATGCTACATTTTAGGATTACGTATGCTCCAACAAGGTCCACTTGTGTGGATATCTACCTGCTAAAACGAATCTCAACGTAGCTAACCTCAACGTGATAGACACGTTACCATAATCGAATAAAATAATTCGAAGTGGTCTGTATTCTGTCAAAACTGCCAGACGCGGATCGCGATTTCAATCTTTTTGGTTCTCATCAGCGCATCGCAGACAGCTCCGACAGAACCCAGACCAACTTTTACCTGCTGTCTTAACATAGCATACGTAATCCTAAAATGTAGCATCGTACTAGAGGTGGCGTTTACCGCGCCATTTGTGCTATTTTCTAAAGGAATAAGGAGGTATTAGATTAACAAAGAAATGGGCAAGTTGGAGGCGTATTAGAAGCAGGGACAGGAGTTATTAGGAGTAGAAGTAGATCTAGATTAGATTACCGTTCTCAAAGTGTTAAGGATGTTTAAAGAAAATGCGGAAGAACGAAATCAGAAAAATACCCAGTGAAAACCACCCTTGTTCAATTAATTGATAAAATTGTATCAATAACCACAATAACAAATCCATCGAGTCAGTTTGAGCAATAAAATTAAAGCAGAAAGAGTTATTTGATGCTGAAGTGGAAACTCTGTCTCAGAACAGTCGGTTTTTTACAGTTGAAGTGTTCCACAATCAAGTCCACGGCTGAATGATCCTATCGCAAGCATCGACGCGAAATTTTCTTCCTTCACGAACAATTACTTTCGTTGTTGTCCGCTATTTCATTTTTATTTGTGAACTTGAGGTACAAAAAAGGCTGCACATTATATTTATGTCACTAGTTATACTAAGCTTCACCACACGTAATTCAACGATGTGAAAATTTCAAGACGTAAGCTTAAGATATTTGTGTAGTTGTCCGTAATATTTTTTACAAAGAAGCTTTAAAAATTTTACTTGATAGTAGCATAATTAATTGTATTCGTAAATAGCTGTAAGTGTAGTAGATATAATTTAGTTTTTTGTATGAAATAAATGAAAATTTAGGTATTCGTAAGCCATAACGATGAGAAAAGTTCTTCCTTTCAAGTACTTAAGACCTAAAAGCGGAAAACTTCTTGGCAAACTTTAATAAGGATATAAAAGGACAATGTAGGTAGAATCCTCATGACTAGGATTTAACGTAGCATTATCTATTTTAGAAGTTGAATATCTACTCCTACCTCTCCGTCCTGGAAATTAGAGAAAGAGATGTAACTTAAAACTTTTCAGTAAGTTTTTGTAGTTGTAAATATTTAGTTATTCAGTACGTAAAGTTCTTAAACTTTTTTTGAATTCTGAATGCTACAGGTAAATAAGTTTTATGATATTATTTAAAAGTTATTCATTTATTTCTTTTATTTAAGATAATAGCTTGAAACACATCAATCTCTTTCAAAATACGGTTCGTTAGGTGATATGGACTTTTCCCAGTGGGTTTTACCCTCTTCTAAAAACCTTTTCCTCGGTCTCGTCTGCTTTTTCCTCTTCTACATACCGAAAGAGATTCTTTTCTGAAATATTTCTCTTTTCTTCTGAATAAAAAGCCGCAAGAGTCGAGCAAGGAGAATCGAGAGACAGTTGTTATAAATGTTATCGTCAAGAACTGGTTGATTTTTAACGCTGCATGAGCACAAGCACTTTGTCTTAATGAGGCAGCCAGTCGTCACAATTCAAGTCGTTCTCTCAACATGAGCGACTATTTCAATGTCAAAAAAGTAAAAAGTGGTGGACTTTATATTTGATTTCACTTGCTGATTTTCTTTTTTTGTCGGAGCTGCCCGCATAAACTCGGCTGTGTCAGGGCCATCAAAATTGATCTTCTATAATGACTTTTAAATAAAGTTAAGATTTCTGCAGATTGTTTCAATACCAAGCACACTCTCAAACAGTCCTCCTTCTGGTATCGGATGGAAATCGTGGAATCATTTTCTCATGTTCAAATGCACTGTAGGAATTCTTTAGAACAAACCCCAGGAAGTTCTTGTTATTACTTCCAATTTGTCGAAATTTTGCGATGCAAAACTATTGCGCATTTTCGTTTCTTGTCTGGTTTAGATCCTTCTTCCCATAGTCTTCTTGAAACGTTGAAACTGTTTCTGACGCCACTGTTCACTTTTTTGCAAGAAATATACATTCGACTGTGTCAGGATCATAGCAGTAACACCAAGATTCATCTCATGTGATGACTTCTAAAAAACAAATTTCTACAGCCTTCTCTGATCATCGGAATGAAATTGTAAAACAAAATTTTTCTCTTATTCAAATGTTCTGTTAGGTTTTATGGAATAAACTCCAAGAAATTCTTGTTATTTCGTCCAATTTGTCGCGCGAGCAATAACCCGCACGAACTTTATCTTCAAATGACATTTGACCACTTCAGAATTGGGCAAACCACTTATAAATTCTTGTCCAGGTTAGATTTTTCTTCTAATGAGGTTCCTGAAAAATTGAAACTGTTTCTTCCGCCGTTGTTTTCTTTATCATCAGGAGGAAGAATTTGGAAAGAAAATCAGTGCGTTGCCCGTCACAGTTTGTCATCACAAAGTCACCAAAAGCTTTGAAAGAAGCCTGTAGAAACAGTTGCTTCGTCTACTGTTTTTATTTCTCATGAACGCTAAGAGATCAAGAGAAAAGAGAAACTGTCTTATAAACGTAGTAGAAGGAAAAGGGGAGATTAAGGTGATCCCCTCGTATAACAGCTCGCATGAAATATTGTTTTATTCAATTCCTTTAAACATTATAGGTGCTTGAAGATGTCTAAGTATATAAAATACTGACCTGTAACAGGTTGCAAACATCATGCAGGCATTGTTAACTTTATTTATAGTTATGTATTAGACTTTCTTAACACAAACCCTTATTTTGCTCCATGAAACTGAAAACGCTCCAAAACTAAAGGATAACAGGCGAAATAATTAAATGTAGTTCAACGCTTTCTAACAAGGAGAAATTTAATTGTTTGAGTCTGATATTTTTCATTATNGTATATAAAATACTGACCTGTAACAGGTTGCAAACATTATGCAGGCATTGTTAACTTTATTTATAGTTATGTATTAGACTTTCTTAACACAAACCCTTATTTTGCTCCATGAAACTGAAAACGCTCCAAAACTAAAGGATAACAGGCGAAATAATTAAATGTAGTTCAACGCTTTCTAACAAGGAGAAATTTAATTGTTTGAGTCTGATATTTTTCATTATCCTTCCTAATTAAAGACTTTTTATTTAATTTAAGATCTTACTAAAATCCTGTCTTTTTTAATGATAATTCATTTTGTAGCAGTTCTTTTATTTTCTTTGAACAATAGAAGGTCAATTATTATTTATATCCTGTCTTTGGTGCGCTTATGATAAGACACATTAAATTATTCCTTGTTAATGAATAAACAAAGTAAAGATTTCAAGAAAATGATGTATGAAAGGTTTTTATTTCTAACTGGAACTTAAAATATCGCGTTTTAAAACAAACGAAATAAAATTAAATAAAATGAAACTGCTGGACCGCATCGTTGAGTTTTATCACTGGAGGGGTGTGGTTCCCTCTGGTAAATACCTCAATTTGTCTTCGTCATATACAGAAAAACGAAAATAACGCGAAATTTTCAAAAGGGATTCCAAACTTTAATCCGTGTCTGAAACATTGCCGAAGACGAGGAGGAGCAAGTTGTAAATCGATTTCTTTTCAAACGGACTGAAATTTATTTGAAGCATGAAAAGGGCTGCGTACGTTTCCTTTTTCTACCGCTTCTTGCGGACCAGGAGATTTCCGAAATTCAATTTATATGTTTGAAATCCATCCAAATTTAATTGAGAAACTCTTTTTGTTATGAGCGGAACTTTTCATACCGCAGGACGCATCAACAAAAACTGAATTAGAAAGTTAATCGATATTTCAGAATTGGATTTATATACGCGAATAAATCGAATTATAAGCACTTTAGGAAGATCCTTACCTGACATGAAATATTTCAGTCAACAGTAAATATCAGCAGAAGTCAAATTCAATAAAACGTTTTTGACCGACGAACTTTTTTTTATTTTATCGTTAACTTTACTTCCCATGCTGTTTTTTTTGACGTGACAACGTCTTATAATTCGATGGAGCTGGCTGCACGCACGAAAAAACATGACTCATGCGGCGTTACCTCGCTCTGAGGCGTTCC
>NW_020440612.1:9087-9654 GCF_000699045.2 Agrilus planipennis | reverse complement strand
CAAGGAGGAGTTAGAGATAGCTTTAAATAAAATGGAAGCGGTATTGAAAATAAATAAAAATAAAACAAAAATACTGATATGCAAGGGAAGAAAAAGTAGGGAAAGAGCGAATATAAAGATAGGAGACGAAAAATTAGAAGAAGTGGACGATTTTAGGTATCTAGGAAGCCAGATAAGTCAGGACGGAAGGTGTAGTAGGGATATAAAACAGAGGATAGCGCAGGGTCGAGTCAACTTAAATAAGAAGAAGTCACTTCTATGCTTGCGAACAGTTAATTTAGAAATTCGAAAAAGGTTGTTAAAGGTGTATGTTGGAGCACGGCGCTGTACGGTTGCGAAACATGGACAGTGGGCGCGGCGGAAAAGAAAAGGTTAGAAGCCTTCGAAATGTAGTGTTACAGACGAATTATGAGGATACCGTGGATAGAGAAGGTTAGAAATGAAGAGGTATTAGAAAGAATAGGAGAACAGAGGACTCTATGGAAGAATAAAAAATAGGCGAGATAGGTTGGTAGGACACCTTCTCAGGCATGAAGGTCTAGTCAGAGACATATTAGAGGCAGAAAC
>NW_020440612.1:3654-7568 GCF_000699045.2 Agrilus planipennis | reverse complement strand
TTGGTGAATCCCTTTTCTCATCTTCATCATCATCGAAAACTCGAAGGCTTTACGGGATTAAGGTTAAACCGCTTCCTTCTTAGAATATTGGAAATAAATAAGAAAAAACTTAAGTTGTTTTGTGCTGAATCCAATTTGGAATAAGTCTGGAGCGCCTGAAAATATGGAAGTTTGAAGTGGGGATTACTCTTATAAAAGCAAAGTTAGGATTTATCTTTGTTATGATATAAAACATTTATAAGGAGAGATGCTGGGTAGGAAACAAGAAATTAGTTAGAAATTCCATTACAAATAATAAGGCTGAATTGACGCTAAGCGAAAAAATGGTTTTTCGCAGTCTATCCTGCAAAGCTTTTACTGTTTTACATGGTCGACAATCGTTCATGTAAATTTAAATATTTATAGACTCAGGCCATGAAAAATGAATTTGACGACAGTTTTGTCGATTATCATCATATTAAATAAATTTTAAATACTTAGCTGAATTAGTATAGGTGCAAAAATAACTTTTTAATATTTTAATCTCTGGTGACTGTTCTTTTAAATAGTGGCTACAATGGATGTCATTGCACATTATCGTACAAATGTTCTCTGATCCGTTTGTGAGATGTCTATAATAAGTATCTACCTAATCAGTTCAACTGTAGAATGATACTCTTTCTTCTAATCCAGAATTAGCCAAAACGGCTTTTATTAGCGTAGTTTGCTTAAATATAAAGGTACAAAAAAATTAAAAAATCGAATCGAAAATAATAATGGTGTCCGTTTGTTTTGAATGTTTTAATTTTATTATTATTATTGACGTTCACTATTAAGTCGACTCACCAGTTGTTATTTACCCTGTTATTATTTGCGCATTTTTAAGAAATGTACCAAGTTTAGTGAATAATGAGCTGTCACAAATGGAGGAACTTTTTGATTGATCGATAACCATGATCGTGTTTCAAACTCGTTTAAGACTTACTCGGAAAAACTTTTTGAATGGATTAGGCCTTTTTTCGCAAGGGACGATGATAAAATTATTAGAAAATGTTACTTTCTTTGTCATATATTCGAATCCTGCGTTATTTTTACTCCAACGCAGTTTCTACCACGTTGGAATGAAGAAAATGAGAAATTGGTATTCGTGAACAGAGATGTGATTTATTTGAAATACTTGCATTTAAAATGCAAATAAAAAATAAAAAATACCTATTTTTAACTCACATTTGGATATTTTTTTGAGAAGACCATTTTTTATTTTGTTTAAAATACTTTTCTAAGCGTATTTTCTATTTGTAAAATGCAAAATACGTTTTTGCTGTTAAAAGTTTTGCTATTATCACCGATCCAGCATTATATAAAATGATGAATGAAAGCTTCTTACGTTGGTCATTGAAGGTATTACAAGCTTTAAAAAAGGACAAACCGACATTCGATGAATGCCTTCTAATTCTTTAACTGAAGAGGCCCAAAAAATTCTAATCTTCGATCGATCGATATTGTTTTCCGGGTTCAGTGTCATGGTCCATGGAATTTTGAAGTTCCAAATTGATATAAGCTCCTGCCAAATCACCATTTATCATACCTTTAGCAAGGAACTACGTAATTCTATGAATTACGACAAAACAGCCCGCAAAACAATATCGAATTAATATACGCCATTTGTGCAAAACTGAAAACTATAAGATATGATGGTGTGCTAATGAATGCGTATAATCCAAAATTCTTACAAAACATTAAAAAATCTTCACTTATGAACCCAAAGCTAAAGAGACTATGGGTTCCTTTTTTTTCTTATTACAATGCATAAAAGATCAGAAATAAAATGGGGTTGTAAATATTTTGATATAAAATGATTGATGTTGATTTTACATTAATGAAATTATTTGCAACCCTATTTTGACTCTTATCTTTCACACTAAGCTAACTATCTTGGCATCAGTATATTTTTTCCAATTAAAACGGTAACAAAGGCAAATGAGGAATCATACAGAAGAATTATTTGTTGCTGAACTGAAGAAACTATAACATAAAGATAGAAAAACTATATCTCCATCACTTCAAACAGAAAAAGCATGAACCATTCTTAATCTTCGCAGCTGGTGATATAGTGCAAACACCACTATTAGTCTAGAAAAACTCCAATATTTAAAAAATAAGCAAACGCCTGTAAGGTTTTCTTAAAAAATATTTTATACTTAAGTAAATGTAATAGGCGAGATATGTTGGTAGGACACCTTCTCAGACATGAAGGTCTACTCAGAGACATATTAGAGGCAAAAACAAGAGTTAGGAGGGGTAGAGGTGGACCTAGGTTAGATTACTGTTCGCAAATAGTTAAGGATGTGGGTTGTTCTAGTTTTAGGGAAGTTTAGCTCATGATAGGAAAGACTGGAGGTACGTGTCCAACCAGTCTTAGGACTGACGAACTTATGATAATGATGAAGTAAATGTAGACAACTAAATAGGTACTACAAAAAAGTATTTAACAAACACATTTTTTTTTGTTATACTTAGTCAAACGGAAATCGATTAGATTGAGCGGATGTCACTCGTCGCCACTGGTGATTTACTCTGCGCTTTTTCGACCGAATTAAACACTTTGTCTTTGAATCTCCGATGTTATAAAAAAATGGTCGTTTATCCTCTCCTCACTCTTTGAGCGACACTTCCGAGAAAAACTACATGAACGTGATTAGGATCTTGAAGGCCTTAACATTCAACGCTAATTTTAAGGCAGTTGACCATCTCTACCTGGTTTTCTATTATAGAGCTAATATTGGGGGAAGTTCGATATAGAATTAAACATAAAGATGCACTTTTAGCTACATGATATTGACGATGATGTCGAAAGTTTCTTTCTTCTTCTTCAAGTGCCATCTTCGTTCTTAAGGTTGGCAATCATCAAGGCTACACGTATTTTCGAGACTGCTGTTCTAAACAGGTGGTTATTGGTGGTGTGAAACCATTCGTGTAGGTTTTTCAGCCAGGAATGTCTTCGCCTTCATACTGAACTTTTTCTACTTGTTTTTCCTTGTATTATTAGTTGGAGTAGGTAATTGGTATTTGTTCCCTCTCATAATGTGTCCCAGATAGAGCAGTTTCCTCTTTTTAATAGTCAGAATAAAGTTTCCTAACAATAGTTTCTGCATCCTACTAAATTAGTAATAAATTTATCCATTCATGAAATTCTTTTGACACTTCTGCGATTCCGCATGTCATCTGTGTGTGGATAGCAAAGGGAAACATTTGGAGCACGTGATATGCAACGTCGAAATATCGCATTACCTGCAGACGTAGAAAGTTCACGTGCCGAAGACCTATAGGTAGTCTGACTGCACGTATGTTTCCGCTTACATTTGAAATTCTGAAGGCGTCTTCGGTTGCCTTCTCTCTCTCTCTCTCTTTCTCTCCTTGAAAAAGGCCTCACGTTCGTGAGAGATCAGCAAGGCCCAGACTAGACTACGATGATGATGATGAATGGAAAGCCACCTTAATTCTCCTGCACCTCTTTCTGCAGCCGTTGACTGCCTTGTTGCGAAAATAAGCGACGTGATAAATTCGCTTCTCTCACTAACCTCTTAATTTTGCCAAGCCAATTTACCAGCGGTGACTTTTAAGACGTGCAAAGCAGATTCCACGTGCTCTCAGTCTGACTTGATAACGTAAGTAAAATCATTAACAAAAAGAAACGGTTTGAAACGTTTTTAACTTTGTCCGGCGCGTTTGTTTTTTTGTCATTACGTTAAAAAAAAATCTTTTGGGTGTTTTATTCCAACCAGCCAGTAATGCTGGTGGGCGGGCAGTCCCTCCGGACTATGCCGGAAGATAGGGCGGAAGGCCCTCTTCAGCCTGCTTTCAGGAATCGTGGGAATGGGTGGGTGGTGGTTCGGGTGAGAAAGATGAGACGGACGAAATGAAGACAGAAGAGA
>NW_020440612.1:0-2491 GCF_000699045.2 Agrilus planipennis | reverse complement strand
CAAAATTTCGTAATTTTTTATACCTACACAAATTCAATTACTCCAAAGCAATTAAATTTTTGAATTGAAATTGAATTTGGGTACACTTTTTTATTACTAAAAAAAAAAGAGACACTTTCACAAAATTCTGGTTCTATACCTCCACCCTTGTCATTTCCAAAGGGTTAGTAGTAGTGCCAAAAGAGAATTGATTTTTAGTTCATTCCCGATCACTGCCAATATCTTTTATCGATCTAGCCTAGTTGGCAAGACAGTCCATCTAATGGTCCGGACATGTCTTTATTCATTTCAAACGAAACGAAAACGAAAAGTACAGAATTGGCCCCGTTCCATATCCGTTTCTTTTACGTATTGGTTGATGACTTACTCCATTTATTCGAATTCTATTAACTTCTTCAATCTTCTTGCCATTGCGACAATCGGAAATCAGACCGGACCGAGTATATGTAGGAAGGAAACTGTTTAAGGGCAAGAACCTAATAAAGATAATGATTAGCAAGAGGAGATGCGGATAAGAGTGGTTGACCGAGCAACGATAGGAAATGTAACCATTTATCGAGAAGGGCATGAAAGTAGAGTCGTCGGGATTGGGGAGGACGAGCTAATGATAATGTTACGGTAATATTAGCAGGGACTGGTTAAACGAGCCCTTGGAGAATCGTCAAAAATGAGAAAATCCACGATAAAGATGCTGAAACGTATAAAAACATAACCAACGAACTCTTATCGACTCGCGGGTCACATGGGTTTTAAAAAGCATACCAACAACTTGAAAAGGAATTTCACTTAAACAACTATCCTTTAGGAAGGAAATTGAAATTAATTCTAATTTAACTCCATAAATTTATACTAGACAAGTTTTTTAAAAGTAAAATGTTACATTTTCCATGAAAAAGTTTTGTAGTATTTACATTTATAGTAAAAATTTAAGTAGATTGTCTTAATTTTTATGATATAAACACTTATAATAACTAACAGTTATACCTAACGTGGCTTCACTACATAGTATAAAACAACGTTGCTTTCCGCTGTCTGTCCCTATGTATGCTTAAATATTTAAAACTATGCAAAGCATTTTGATGCGGTTTTTTTAAATAGATAGAGTAAGTCAAGAGGAAGGTTTATATGTATAATACATGCATAATATGGTAGATAAACACTGATAATTTTAGAGGTCTTTAATGTGATGACATAAATAAACACATTTTTTTGCGCTTACATTGCAAACGCTGGCTGAACCTTACAAGATAGATCAAAATAATGTACTACAGTATTGTACACCTTAAAAAGGTCTACAAAAAAATCCGGGATGGTATACGTCTATCTCTTAGTGATAACCCACAATAACCATTTTTATCCTAAACTTTTTACGAGAAATAATGGCTTATTTACGAAGCAATTTTAAGCAATACAGCATTAATACTTATCCAATTAAGTAGTTTTAAATGCATTGTGCCACTAGTCACTAATGCTAGTGGGCGGGCAGTCCCTCCGGACTACGCCGGAAGGTAGGGCGGAAGGCCCTCTTCAGCCTGCTTTCAGGAATCGTGGGAATGAAAATATTGTATGACTCTTTTAAGCGCACATGTAATAAATATCAGAAAAGTTATAAATAAAAGGTTTATCTAGAATTAAGGTATGTATATGTATGTATGTATTTAAACAATGGTAGGTACGATATATCTTTCGGAATGCCGTATTAATTTACTTTAGCGGCAAATGGTTTTGCATAGGGGCGAGCGTGTCGCACGACGCCGTTTGCTTATAAGAACACGATATTATTAAGATCGACGACGCGATACCTATAATAATAAATAGAAGATCGTATAAAAGGGGTTGGTAGGTAATGTGAAGAAATTGCCTCAAGAAGTTCGAATCCCACTGCGCGGCCCTAAAACGGGACAACGTGAGGGTGTTTTTCGGTTATTCGCCGTTGCGGCTCTTGAGCCGTCATGAACTGTTAATATTTATATTTATCGTTATCGCAAGGAAATGAAAATCGTCCCATTAGTAAGAAGATTACCGACGTGTTTTCCACTTCTAATGGCCCCTCCTCGACGACGAGAGACGGTGGCGTCGTAATATTAGCGGAAGTGCGCGTCGCGACGCGAATGAACAAGTGCTAATTACAACCTAAGCTCATTTACAAACATAATTATTGTATAAATTTTAAAAGGTTGTTGTGTCGTAACCAGGTGCTAACGTATTTACATGCGGGAAATCGGAAGTAAGTGGTACATGAGGCGACAGGGGCGACGCGTCGTACCTATGACTACACGGAGAAAATGAAAAAGGAAAATTTACCTATATTTTTAAGTGATATTTACAGTTTATCTCACTAGCCCATTGCTTCGTAAACGAAAATAATCAAAATTACAATTTGGACCCGAACTTGTAAACGTAAAATCCCATCAGAAATAAATTTAGTTGATATTACAAATTAAATTGTAATAATTGTAAAACTTCAAAAAATTTTTAAATAAACATGTCA
>NW_020440611.1:4747-5770 GCF_000699045.2 Agrilus planipennis | reverse complement strand
TTTTATGTATTTTTCCATTAGTTTTACCTTTGAATATTGGTTAAGAATGAATATAAATATTTATATGCCTAGAAATGTATAAAAATTGGCATATTTATTTTATTTATGGTACAGTGGTGGGGGAGACTTCCTCTTTCGATCCCCCCAAGGGAGTGGGGGCCATCATCTAGACCTTTACCAAATATTCGAATTGAATGTTACATCAATGATGTTAGAAATAAATTAGGAAACCTGGTACTGTTGTGACAAAAATCCGGGTATTTTCAATGTAAAATTGGTATGTTTACGGAATACATAATATCATGAGTATTACTTACTTAAGAATAGTATTGCAATAAAATAAATTTGGATATAATATACAATATAGTGCCATTAAATAAATAATTAATCAATGATAAACTAAATGATACCCTTCAAGCTCTTTTTAAATTAATCGTCTATGAAGTTTTCCAATTCTTATTGACTGAGCTATCACTGCTATAAATTTACTTATTATGTGAATGGTAATCGCATCAACATCGGCGCACATCTTTCAACGGATTTGAAATTTTCACTTTTAATTAAAAGTTATTTGATACCATACTAGATGGCAGAGTCAGTTAATTTGGTGAGTATTCAGCACTTGGTATATTTGCCTACCAAGACAGTAGTGGCTTGGTACATGGTACAAATCTTCAAAAACCAGTACATATACCAAGAAATTGGTATATCTAACATCGCTGTGCTACATGAGAACTGTACGATTAGATTTCATTCGGTAAATCTGTCAGTAAAGAGAAATAGAAGAAGGGAAGTCTTATTAATGTGGATTGAAACAAAGGTAGTGAATTTACTCGTTTTTATCGCAAGCTCAAACTATCCCTACAAATTTCGACAGTACATCCGAATGTCAGTGTCAAGTAGAGATGTTTAATATGGTTTTTTTAAAAGTATTTAAATACAAAATGCAAATACTGTTTTCATTTGTTATTTTAAATGTAAAATACAAAATAGATTTCCCTTTTGTATTTTAAATGTTAAATG
>NW_020440611.1:1931-4378 GCF_000699045.2 Agrilus planipennis | reverse complement strand
GAAAGAGTGGAGGTACGTGTCTTAGGACTGATGACCTTATGATGATGATGATGAAATCAATAAATCAATGTTTGTTTTCTTTTTATATATAACTGAAAGAAAAAAAGGTAGCGATTTTCTTAAAAATTTGAAATTTCATTCTGATAGTTACAAAAACAAACTTTATTAGATAAAAAATATTATTTCTTTTATTAATTAGGAAAAAGAAATCAAAATCGGATACATGGAACTCAGGCACCAAATTCGTGTTGACCTGTGTAAAAGCCAACAGAAGTTGCTCGCACATAGCTAAAGAAAATTGGACATTGCGGTCAGTAGAGGCAGCACTGACCCGCACAAGTATTTATGTGCATATCTATCGAATGCAGTTTCACATACATGCATTAAATGTAATAATGGGTTCATTCTGTAAATATTTATGGTCTTTTTTTTGTATTGTTTAATTTATATCATGTTATTAAAATTCATAACTGATCTAATATAAAATACCTTGGCAGTAATAAGTGTTAAAATGGCAAAGTGCATATTAGCCTCAATTTATTGTGATTATGCATACGACACGTATCTGCGTAATTAGCTTTTGTGATAATATTTATCATTTGTTGTTAGTTTGTTTCAAACTGCAAATTGTTTACCGTTCTTATTTTTAAAAAAATGCCAAGTAATAAATTTCGCATTATTACAATTGACAATCATTGTTTTTACGCCTACGCTGGCGTCTCCCAATGGATGAAAAAGAATTGCTCGCGCACTTAATTTTTACCAACACGCGTTGTAAACAGGAAATGATTTTATTACACGTACCTACTGGTAATAATTGTGTTTGCTAATTATTCTTATTAACTTACTGATATTCCAGTAGTTCGTAGGCTTTCACGGCCGGTGTCTAATTGATGATGACGAGCTTCTGGGCTTTTTGGTCGTGGTCGAATTCTAATTGCAGACGTTTCGCCATGCTTAATAGATGGCATCTTCAGTGTTTCACGATGAATGATCAGCGGTTGCATGTGGGAGCCCAGAAGCTCTTTATCATCAATTACTGATATTCAAAAAATTTTATGAGCATTCCCATCGCGCAGAGAAGCAAGCATTGTCATTCGTTTGTTTGAATTAAATATGGACGTAATGTGTGAATAACTATAAATATATTTATGTTTTATGATTGCAGCAAATTGAGTAATTTGTCCTGCACGCAAGATAGCTGATATGAGTTGTTTTGTATACATTTGTATATCATAATATCATACTCATAGTAAGAAATAAATAATTATTCGTAATTCTTGGTTAATATTTTTAAACCATATTAATGCAACCGGGCAAAGATATACGATTTTTGTAAAATGCTTAGTGACACGATGTGTTTTGTGCGTTTTGAGCGTTAAAATGTCTCCCAAAATGTATAAAAATGACGTGGCCTCTTTTTGCTATGTTTATAGAGAATTTATAAAAGCCAAAAATTTAGTTTTTAGAGAGGATATACTAAGTATCAATACCACCTTTTTTTACGGGGACAGCAGAGCCGACGCATTTATCACCCTGCAGCACTCATGACGAAAGCGAACTAATAGGAAAACATAATTTCAAGAATACACTTGTTGTGGACCCCAAGCTAATTTTAATGCCTCAGTTTCATATAAAATTAATTCTAATGAAGCAATTTGATAAAGCTCTAGGTCTAGATTATGAAGCTTTTCAATATTTAAAGACTTGCTTCCTTAAATTGTTAGAAGCTAAATTAAAGCTGGTATTTTCGTCGGTCCACAATTAAATAAACTAATGAGCTAATGACATATGAAGAATTCCCACAGTTACTGAATACATATGAAAACCAGGCGTGGCACAGTTTTAAGTCGTGAAACTACATACAAATGTTACATGCTCACTTTATTTTAAAGATAACTTAGGAGCATTTTAAGGTGAGCAAAAGGATCGCTTTCCCAAGATCTGGTGGATTTCGAGCAACGTTATCAGGTTCAATACAAAGAAAACATAATGGGAGATAACATTTAGGGATTGATTCGCGAAAGTTCATCCGTACACAAAAGAAATATAGCAAAAATATCCATTTTTAAAACTTAATTGTTATCTTTTTTGTATTCATAGATTTGTTTCTATTATCTTTAGTAAATAAAAATGACGTAAATCAACCGTTAATTTAGAAATTCGAAAAAGGTTGTTAAAGGTGTATGTTTCGAGCACGGCGTTGGACGGGTGCGAAACATGGACAGTGGGAGCGGCGGAAAAGAAAAGCTTAGAAGCGTTCGAAATGTGGTGTTATAGGCGGATGATGAGGATATCGTGGGAACAGAGGACTCTATGGAAGACAATAAAAAATAGGCGAGATAGGTTGGTAGGACACCTTCTTAGGCATGAAGGTCTAGTCAGAGACATATTAGAGGCAGAAACAGGAGTTAGGAGGGGTAGAGGTAGACCTAGATTAGATTACT
>NW_020440611.1:0-827 GCF_000699045.2 Agrilus planipennis | reverse complement strand
GTAACAACGTTTGCCAGGCTTCCTGGTCGCTCCTATCAAAAACGGATCTTTGCCCACGTTTAAATTCGTTGAAGCAATATCTAACTGTGGTCGTAGATGGCGAAATGTCTCCATAAACAGTATCCAACTTTGTTTTCATCTCCTCGCATTTCTTCCCATCCAAAAACAAAAAGCGAGTTACCGAACTTAACTGCTCTTTTTCCATCTTAGCGAAAATAACGAAACACGTCTCAGTCGAATGGCTGCCAAATCCAAACTAACCTATCAATCAGTCTGAAATTCGTTTTGACGTGGTCTGATAGATGGCAGCACACGATGACAACACCAATTTCCCTCAGGAACGTCCTCTGTCTTCAAACACGGGTACTTATTGAACCGCCCTCGTATAATGTATGTAGAAAAATTATTAAGATACAAAAACACAAATTTATAATCAATACATTGTTACTAGTTATATTACTTTGGTAAAGGATTTTTGCGGTTAATAGGTCTTCTTCGAACAAGATCCAACAGACCATCAGATCAGTTAAAAACAAAATCTATTTCTCCCAAATAATAAAGAATATAAAAAGTTATGGACTAAAGCAATAAGACGATCAAAATTAGCCAAATCGCAACCATATTTGAGGTTATGTGGGCATCATTTTACAGAAAATAAATATTTTTTTTTAAATTTATATTAAATTAAGTTTATGGAGTACCTGCTACTGTTTATATCTTTATAAAACTCGTCATGTTGTATAATCACAACTGCATCTTGTCCTGTTTTTGGGGAATGCAATTTACCAAGGAAGTTAAGATTTCTATTACATGCGTCTAATCTACAA
>NW_020440610.1:0-4470 GCF_000699045.2 Agrilus planipennis | reverse complement strand
TACACAAAACCCTTAGCAACGTTGGTTATCATTTAATGGTTTACATTAGATTGATTTGACATTTTAAAAATCTTAAAAAAACTTACAAAAAATGCAGGATTAATAACAGTCACATTTACATCCAAAGAACGTCCATCTGATAACTCTTGATCAAATTCAAAAAGCAAATGCTCTCTGTATGTTACTGAGTCATCTGAAGAACTCTCGTAGAGAGATTTTTCTCTATACTCACTAAAACAATGTATGTAAAATGTTAAACTATTGATATGAAAAATACTTTGCGTTGACCATTAAGCAGAAATATATGAAAAAGAAGACTTACTGAAAATGGTAAGGTCCAACTTCATTGACTATGGGTGTATCTCCATACTCTAATACATCTTTTGCATTTATTATATCAAACATGTAGCCTTTGAAATGAAACGGAAATGGTAATTTTACAAATCTGCTCCATACGTTCGATCCATCTTTCAATACAATTGCCTTTAAAATAAGATCAATATGTAGCAAGAAGCAATAATTTATTAATCTAAACTGATAACTGCTAATATTTGCTAATACAATTCTGAATAGTTTAAAAATTAATTATTCTTTATATGCACATGGCTTTGGACATAGGATTGACATACCTACTTGAAATAAAAGTACCTCTGCTTATTTGTAATACGCTTTTAAATGCCTTTTTGGTATTTAATGGCGAAAACGCGACAAACGTCATTGCAGACAACTTTAGAGTGGATATCCTAATGCAATAGATTAGTATGCTAACTTTGCAGATCAAATAGCAGTAGTGGCATTTGGCAAGAAGGAGTTACAGAAAGCATTAAATAAAATTGTACAGCAGTATTGACCAAACAGTATGATATAACAATAAATAAAAGTAAAACAAAAATACTGGTATGCAAGGGAAGAAAAACGAGGGAAAGAGTAAATATAAAGATAGGAGATGAAAAATTAGAAGACCGAGCGACATGGCCTAGAGGTCTAGACCATTGCTTAGCATTCGGGAGGACGCCGGTTCGATTCCGGGTCCGTCTGCCTTGGTCCAAGTTCCTTAAATGCTGAAATGCTGAGGCAGTAATATTCCACAGATAATCATTCATTCTCTTCTGTCTTCATTTCGTGCGTCTCATCTTTCTCACCCGAACCACCACCCACCCATTCCCACCATTCTTGAAAGCAGGCTGAAAGAGGGCCTTCCGCCCTACCTTCCGGCATAGTCCGGAGGGACTGCCCGCCCACCAGCATTACTGGCCGGACAAAAAGTTTTTTTTGTCAGATAATTCAGGATGGAAGTAGCAGGGATATAGAACAAAGAATAACACAGGGTGGAGTAATTTTTAACAAAAAGAAGTCACTTCTATGCTTGCAAACGGTTAATTTATAAATTTGAAAATGATTTTTAAAAATGCTCCATACAAAAACAGGACATTCGAAGAAGGGCACAAAACCTATAAGGCTATAAAGTGGGAAATAATTAGGAAATGTAGGTCAGCTAAGGAACAGTGGATTGATAGGAGGTGTAACGAAGTAAAAGAAAAGTTTGAAGTAGGTAAAACCGACGAGGCTTATAATATAATTAAAAGGAATTTTGGAGATGAAGGGTACAGTAGTAATAATATAAGAAACGAGGCAGGGGTTATTTAAATAGAAAATGACGAAAAGGCAGATAGATGGAAAGAATATTTAGAGAACCTATACGCAGGTCATTAGGAGAAATTTTAGAGAAGGAAGACAGTGTGGAGATAGATGAGCTAGGTTATCCCATAATGAGAGAAGAGTTCAATGTAGCATTAAAAAACTTAAACAATAATATGGCGCCAGGTGTAGATGGGATACAGGGGGAAATTCCAAATCATGCAGGATAAAAGGTTAGAGATCGTATGTCTAAGTTAGTTAGTCACATTTACGAGATGGGGAAAGTCCCAAAAGATTATAAACGGAATGTGGTAGTAACCATACCTAAAAAGAGAGGCGGGGATAGATGCGAGACATTTAGAACAGTTAGCTTAACTTCCCATGTGTCAAAAATCTCAACTAGAACTGTACAGAGGAGGTTAATTTGGAAATTCGAAAAAAAAATTTTAAAGGTGTATGTTTGGAGCGCGGGCTGTACGGGTACGAAACATGGACGGTGGGTGCGGCGGCAAAGAAAAGGTTAGAAGCGTGCGAAGTGTGGTATTATAGGCGAATGATGAAGATACCGTGGATACAGAAAGGTAGAAATGAAGAGGTATTAGAAAGAATAGGAGAACAGAGGACTCTATGGAAGTCAATAAGAAATAGGCAAGATAGGTTTGTAGGATACCTTTTCAGGCATGGGGGCCTAGCTAGGGACATATTAGAAGCAGAAACACGAGTATNTCAGTCCTAAGACTGGTTGGACACGCACCTCTACTCCTTCCTATCCTAAGCTAATCTTCGCATTTCCTAAAACTAGAACATCCCACATCCTTAACTTCTAACCTTTTCTTTTCAGCCGCGCTCATCGTCCATGTTTTGCTCTCGTACAGCGCCGTGCTCCAAAGATACACTTTTAACAATCTTTTTCGAATTTCTAAATTAATCGTTCGCGAGCATAGAATTTACTTCTTTTTATTGAAGGCGATTCGACCCTGCGTTATCCTCTGCTTTATATGGCTAATACTCCTTCCGTCCTGACTTATCCGACTTTATATCCGCTTTCTTCCCTTGCATACCAGCATTTTTGTTTTACTTTTATTTATTTTCATACAATACTGTTTTGTCAGTACCGCTTCCATTTTATTTAAAGCTATCTCCTCCTTGCTAGATGCTAATACTGCTATATCATCTGCAAATTTAAGCATGCTAACCTTTTGCCCCTGTATATCTATTCCTACAGTTATACTGTCTTGATGTTGATGTTGATCGCGTCTTCGATGTATAGATTAAAAAACTGTGACAGCGTGGATCCTTGTCTGAATCCCTTCCTAATATTTACTTAATTACTTTTCTACGTTGTTGTTTCAGCTCCATAACTGCCTGTTGCTGTTTATACAAACTAAGTATCAATCTTCTATATATGTAACTCATCCCTACATTTTTAAGTATGTTTGACATCTTCTCCCATTTAACATTGTCAAAAGGTATTTTTTTATCGTTTTCTCTATTGTTACCCGTAAAGCTAGAATGGCCTCCCGTGATAATTTTTGATGCATGAAAAGTTAAGCTAATTATTGTTTTAAATGCACGTCTTCATCATTTTAAGATGATGTAGGCATGTAGATCTACAATATTACCGTTTTTACCGGCTTCGAGTTTAATTTAACCATAACTATCCTATCGCTTTTTTGTAAATAACTTTCTACACTCTGCCCTACTTTCTTACACATTACAATTCCTCGAATTACCTTCCACCTATCCTGTATGTATTATTTGAAAGTCTCCAAAAGTCTCCAGCTTCTGGCCTGACTTCACTAATGCCGTTTTTACCGGCTTCGAGTTTAATTTAACCATAACTATCCTATCGCTTTTTTGTAAATAACTTTCTACACTCTGCCCTACTTTCTTACACATTACAATTCCTCGAATTACCTTCCACCTATCCTGTATGTATTATTTGAAAGTCTCCAAAAGTCTCCAGCTTCTGGCCTGACTTCACTAATGCCTACTATATCTAATTCTAGTCTATTGGTCTATATAGTCTAATCTATATGTATTGTTTTTAGTAAAATAGTTTTTAAACACTACCGTATTGTCTATCAAAGGTTTTTCATGTAAACATAAGTGTACTTTTCTCTACAGATATACTGTGTCCAACATTTTGTTTAAATTATTAAACGAAATAATTTAACAGTTCTTGTATTATATAAATTTTAACTCTCCGTGCAATCACTCTGATCACTTTGCCTGTAAGTCAGGGTTACCCTACGTCAACTCGCACCAAAATTATCCGAACGGTTAATCTGGCACGTCGAAGTAAAATTAATCTTTCTCTGTAAATCTATATTTTATAAAGGTTCTTTGTTTTCTTGCTGCTGCATAAAATAAAAAATTGATACAATTCAGAGCAACTCCACCTATATATGAATAAATATATAGATAATTGTACAATGAATACGAAATTCAGTGACAATTATACATATACAATGCTTTAGAATTCATCGTGTTTTAAATCACTTAATCAATAAAAACTTTAGTACACGTCATGTCATGCACTTTAATTAATTCATGTATGCTTCAGTATCGTAGTCCTTGTCTTTTTTTTGTTAAATTGTAAAGGTTGATTGATTGCATACATTTTATAAAGAAAAAATATTGAAACGTTTGTACAAAAATCTGTAACCATTATTTATTGACGATTGGGAAATCAAATTGACTCAAACTTTCAATATATATGCGACCCTAGGGGACGGGAGGCATTTGAAATGACCATTTCTCTGTTGATATGAAAGAGTAGTTTTAGATATTAATCTCACAATTCTGAGTAGGACTGTATTATATTATAGT
>NW_020440609.1:3125-4279 GCF_000699045.2 Agrilus planipennis | reverse complement strand
AGAAGAAACAATTTTATAGAAACTAATAACAATATCCAGTAATTTACTGATAATTCTTGCGAAACAAATATAAACCGATATTATCGACAAACTATTAACTGTAGCAGATTACTAAATCAGATACCTACATAAATTGTTTATCAAAGCAATCAACATATTGGCGATTTTTTTTTTGATTTAAGTTCAGACGTAACGTATAAGTGAATGCGAAAAATTCTGTTTAGGAAAAGGACTAAAAGCCTTTCATTGACCCAAAACGGGCATTCACTTTTCTTAAAATTAACTTTACGGGTCATTTAAATGCTTAATAGCTATGCAATAATATGCAATAAACACAGATCACGTAGACAATTTCGACTATCGTCAGAATACCAACGCAGACTATCAGTAATCAGTTGTAGGTATGAATCCGAACGAAAAATATAGGAATCATTAATATTAAAAGCAATGCACGCTTTGTATGTGTTTTAAAATCCGCATACACATTAAATATTCTTCTATTCAATTAATGTTAAACGAAAGAAAAACACAAACCGCAGAAGCTATTGTTTTTTGAAGTGAAATTCACGCGATGCCAAATATTTAGAAATATGTTTCTCATTCAATTTCGTATTTTTTTGAAGTGAAACTTCTTTACGCACGGTAGGGTAAGTTCGTTTCATGCGAGTTGCTATGTAACGAAATCATGCAACGCATTTCCTCCGCTGTCTGTCCCTACGTATGCTTAGATCTTTAAAACTACCCAACGGATTTTAATGCGTTTTTTTTTTTAATAGATAGAGTAATTCAAGAGGAAGGTTTATATGTATAATACATGCATAATATAGTAGAGAAACACTGATAATTTTAGAGGTTTCTATTGTGATGTCGTAAATGAACACATTTTTCGCGCTTACATTGTAAACGCTAGCTGAACCCTACGAGATGGATCAAAATAATACACTACAGTAATGTACACCTTAAAAAGGCCTACAAAAAAGTCCGGGATGGTGTATGTCTATCTCTTAGGGATAACCCACAATAACCATTTTTTATCCTTTAATTTTTACGAGAAATAATGGCTTATTTACTAAGCGATTTTAAGCAATACAGCATTAATCGTTATCCAATTAAGTACTTTTAAATACATTGTGCATTTAATATAGATCAATATG
>NW_020440609.1:0-1982 GCF_000699045.2 Agrilus planipennis | reverse complement strand
ATAGAAAAAATCAAGCTCTATAAAATTTCTTAATGTAGATGCTAACCGTGGGCGTTTTTTTAATCAAAATAAACATTTGTCTACGACTGTAGAACAATAGGTATGCCTATTAGCAAGTATGAAACAACCAAAACTATCAAATGATTATCCACCCACCATTAATACTACTAATAATAAGAACTAATCAAGGAGGTGTTTTGCAGTCGGATTTAGGTATTAGAGAAGATGAATCATTGAAAACCTTTGCGAAAAAATAAAGTTCAGTTTTCTCTTTAATAAAATTAGTAATGAAATACAGTTATTTATTATTATGGAAGATATCGCGGATGATAATGATTAAATTAATCAATACAGGGTAAGATTTTGTTGTAATTAAATTCGCCATTATTAATATGCTCATCAAATTCATACACATAAGGTAGTTCACCATACTGAAGCTTAACATTACTAAACAGAACGTATATCGTCCTTCCAGCAGGACGAAAACGGCTAGACTGAGTAGATGCTTTAGAAATTACGTTTTTTATGCTTTTGAGTCCTTTAGATGGGACCGAAAGTCCTTTAGAAGGAGCGATTGCAAAAATCACCCAAATTTTGTTTTAAACTAAATACGAAATAATTATTTATTGATGTGGAGGACATTTTAAACACAAAATTTCATCATGAGCATGTTTTGTTTCTGAGATACGAGCAGATCCAAATACACTGTTATCAGAATGCCATTTAAGTTGCATTCAACTGTTTTTCCTCGGTTCATATTTTTAATCAAGGTAAGGGGTAGTTTTTTACCTTCTAGTTAACTGTTTTTGTAAAGTAAGTCGTACCAGATTTATGTTATTTTTAATTTATCAAACTTAAAGAATTTAAGATTTTTGCCAATTACCGGAATTTCTGTGGATAGTTTTGATTCTTTAGAAAGAATCAATGAATACAAATTCAGCTTTTACATTATCAATATTTCTGTTTTTTGAAACTGTATATTTTTTATGTGATCCTATATCGCATCACGCATTTCACAACTTCAATTTGTGACATCTCACAAATCAAACATGTGCTCATCTTGAAATTTTGTTTTCAGTATACTCTCATCATTAATAATAATCATTTAACCTTAGTTTCAAACAAAATTTGAGAACTGCCTAATTTTGTGATCACTCTTTTCGATAAATTTCCGACGTATATTTTGCTGCAAGCCTGTGTAACAATAGGTTCAAAAGTTAAAGCCTGTCAAAATTCGCATAATTTATCAGTTAAAATAATAGGCACGCCGGTCCACGCGTTTTATTTTGACTTAGAAAACGATAACAGTAAAAATAGATAAAAAAACAGATAAAAATTTCGAATATTAAATTGGAATCCGTAGTGCAACGGTAGGTAACTGGCTGACCACGGTCCAAGTCCAGACCGCGGAAGGTAAAAAAAAGGAGCCGCCAAAAATTATTAATTATCGTCAGTCCTAAGACTGGTTGGACACGCAGCTCTACTCTTTCCTATCCTGAACTAATCTTCGCATTTCCCTAAAACTAGAACAACCCACATCCTTAACTATAAATTTTCTAATTTTCCTACTTGCCTCATTGTCCTAACATTCCACGCTCCGCATCCCCCCGAGGTAGTCCCCGCCCGGACATCCGAATGGAGGACTAGTTTACATCCGGAGTGCTTTACCCCAGAGGACGTCATCATTTAAATTTTAACATACGGTTTACTAGGGATCTTAATGTGGTGGTTTCTTGTTGCCTTCCACATCGCAGTATTGTGCATCATTATTAATTATTTAAAAAATATTTTTCTGTGGATTACAACGTATGTTTGAGCTTTGAATGTCACCCTTATTATTTGTTGGAGGAAGGAATGTTTTTTTTGGACCTTCATTAAAAAAAAAAACATCCTGATCCCACCTTAAATTACACGAGACTCCTGTTCTAGTGAAACGACATGCATTGGCGAGCAAGAATCTTTATAGTAGCACTAATTCCTCT
>NW_020440608.1:0-5897 GCF_000699045.2 Agrilus planipennis | reverse complement strand
TTACAATAGGTATTCTGAGGTTATGATTTGAATTAATGTTTTCCTTGTATCTAGCATCCGAAACAGTTAGCTACATAGCAACTATAAAACGATGAAGTCGGCAACAACATTATCAAACACAGTGTCAAATAGCAGTTATCGATTTCTCTCAATACAGAGGCTTTGAACAAAATATACAGTATCCAAAAAGATGAGGAAGTAGCAAATGTAGATGCACGTGAGATTGCAGCACTTGTCAAAGCTTTATATGCACAAGAATACTGTCACGTGCTTTTGTGGAATTGTCTAAAATAAATATTCTACATGCACACCCGTATACACATGCGCACATATATATAATAATCTAAGTAACTATAAAGAATGTATTTCGATGGTTTTAGGAACTATTGTAAACACTATTCCATTGATGTTTCGTCATTTCCTTCTTGCTGGCACTTTCTACAAAGCAGTGTTGAAAGCAAAGGTTGCTAAGCATAATGCGTATGCCACTTGTTTATATTTGTAGGGTTCTTGGACACTGAAATTTTTCCGAACTGCGAAGATATTCTTCATCTGAATACTTTCAAAGGAATTAACGTGCTCCTAACATATGTCTCATATAAAAGCTTTTGAAGGACTTCAACGTGCAGCATCTGCTTGTGATAAGCTTATCCATACACCTCTCTACGTATTTGATACCTGAGTACGATTAGTTCTTGGAGTATTCCCTCTATCAGGCGGATTGGTGCTAAAGAAGCCTTTTTACCGACCCCCTGAAGCCAGCCAATCGACTATCCATCAAATAGCTATTTGGAAGATTACGAGAACCGAAGCTAATGGGACCTGTCATCTCAATGGCCGTCACTACCTTAGACCACTTATTGCTAAACTACATATATCTCCCGTATTTAATCTAATGAAACATCCTTCCTAGCTGCAACAACGCACTTCTGATGGGTGAAACTATACCACGCGCGCGTATCTATTGTACCCACCACTCGCTTGTCAGACGTACTAAATTGATCGAGATTCGTGGTTGTGCAGCTTAATCAGCCTCTAGGCCTGTTCGAATATCCGTCGAAGTAAACTATTATCGTTATAGGTGACGAAGATTCTATTGCCTCTCTGTGGGCAGGAAATCTATGGTATGCCGATAGAGGGATTCGTTCTTTTCAGTCTCCGCTGTTTGTAGTTACGGCCGATTCGAATAAAGATAAGATGAAGGCCCTGCGCAAATCCGTAATGAAATATTTATTGTAAAACATTTAGATAATAAAATTTTTTTGTAAACTGACAAGGAATAAACGATTTTTTTCTGTAAAACGATACAACATTCGGCATCTTCTGTATTTCCATAAAGTTACCTAATGTCAGGAATCACACGTTTGTCCACTTTTCGGGTTTCAATAAGCCATTTTATCAAAAGTTTCTGAGTTTTGGTAAGATGTAATTTTGTTTTGTAATTATTAGGGTAATATTTTTTGTTACGATTATGGTGGTTTTGAAAATGAAAATTTCTGGCTTGTACCATTCCTTCGTTTTCTCTGAAATTAATTTCATATATTAATTGTGAATTTTTTATTGTAACTATACTAATGGAATTATTTGTGAAAATTACTATACAGGCCGTAAACCGTTTATCGATTTAAAACTTAATATACACATTTCTATAAGGAATCTATTTAGTCAAAATACATTCGAAATTGTGGCATTTCTGGCTATACCGCAGTCCCTACCTGCACCAAGAAAGTTTAAGAGTTTGTTTTATTCGTAAAGTCGCCGCAATTTTTTGCATACCCCATATTTTGGCATTCTGAACAACTTTCTCCTACAACTTTTTCAATTGAACCCGTATTTAACTGTGCTGCTATTATAAAACTTTCTTTTTTCTGTTTTTGAACACTGAATGGCGAATTAAATTTAGATACCACAATCAATCAAGTACAGTAAAAGCTCTTTATTAGCGGGGTATATGTACCATAAATATGCCGCGAATACAGAAACCGTGGACATGGAATGGTAATTAGTATGGAATCATGGGGGATACGTTCTAAGGTTCCAATATAAAACCAATATGTATCAGAATAAAATCAATTTATTGAGAAATTTGCAATTAAAATTAATCGTTATAATCAGCTTTAGACAAGGGTTTAAAAAAATTGGTGATTTTTTCTTGTTTTGAATTTTCAAATTAGTCCACTCGGTTACCTCTTTTATAAAAGCTTCCTCGGCACGTACCAACAGTACATAGTCAAAAGATGCCGATACATTAAGGGGATTCAGTAGTACACACNCCTATAACAACTTTTAATGATCAAATTATTGAAAACCGCGTCTGTACCGAGGTAGTGTGAACCTTTGTCTGTTACCATACAAAAAATCACATATTTATCTCGCAGCGTTAAATCACAATGTTTAGAATAGAAACCCATGTTTTCGGAAAAATTCACAGTAGGCACGAGCGGTCTATTGCGGTCAATCTCCTTAATAAATGACACCAAATTCTTTTCTGTTTACCGATTCCATCCGCGAATAATAAAATTCTTAGATGCAAATACAGGAACTGGGTTGCAATTTTTTCACCCGCTAATAAGGAAACCGTGAATAAGAAACTTTTACTGTATTAAAATAGGGAGCATGTTTTGTTTGAAAAATTGTTTTGTTAAACTTATAGTTTGGCCACAATGAGCATCATATTGCGTATTTTTTGGGTCACTCTGCATATGTATATGCACTTTTTTCAATTATATTAGTTAATAATTAATAGTTGTAGCTGCAATAATAAAACTACAACTACAAAAATTAAAAATATGATAAATAACAATTACTTACGATTTATATTTTTCAAATTCTGGTTGCTTGACTAGTTTTTCGAATGTTTCCAAATGAACGTGCATGAAGCCAGGAATATTGCTGGTTTTTACCTTCGGTGTACTGAACTTAGGCAGTTCCAAAAGGAGATCGAGATCATATTCTTCTGGCGAACCGACCTTTAATCCATCAAAATAACTTCCACCATAAAAGACCGTTGTAAAAAACAACTTAAAGAGGGGATCGATTTCTTTCATTTTATTCGTAATGAGAGTAACAACCTACGGCAATACATGTATAGATATTATGATTAATTTTACGAGGGTGGATTGATAAGTTTCCGGCCTGACCAAGAAAAACAAGGTTTTTAAAAATTTTTTTTTTTTATTTCTCAACATAATCTCCTCCAAGGCTGATACATTTCTCATAGCGGTGTTCCAGTCTATTAATGCCATCTCTATAGACTGATTCGTCAAGCTCCTCAAAATAACCATTTACAGCTTCGATTACNAATAACGTTTTTCTTAACACCTTTAGCTTTTTTAACAATTTGATCAATCGCTTCAACACAGTAAGCTTTAGCTCCGGTTCCATAAAATGCCTTAATAGGATTATTAGGGAACTCATCTTTGAATTTACCGATAACAGATGAGGTGATGGGGATATTGAAACTATTCTCGCGCGGATAATTGGAAGTATCGAAGTGATTAATATTTTCAGTAATGTCACGGTAAAAGTTTTCAGTGAACACTTTCAAAATGAAGGAATCGGTATCCATGTACATCAACGAAATGTTGTGTTGATATTTTCGTTTAAGAAAGGTATAGTAGAAGTCGTACATAACAACTTTTGATAAATCTAAGATAGTAAAACCAACGTAGAGAGGTTTATCGTAAATAATACGTAATTTATTCATCTGAATGGCTACGAAATTGGGAGTGAATATCTTAGAATTTTTGAAATTAGGTTTAGCTATTAAACTTTCGGCACCAAGAAAGCGTCCAGAATTTTGCCAATGAGTGACTAATTTTACATCAACTCGTTTATCAACGTCCTCCATTGTTTTTCCGAAAACACTATTGTTCATTAATTTGAAGAAGGTTTTCCCAAATTTATGTTCAGACAAATTACGTTGTCGGATATTTAAATCGATGAAAGGTTTAAGTCAATGGGACTGTTTAAACTGGATAACTCTGTGAACTTTAAGTAATTTTAGTCCATTGTGAAGGACTTGTTGAAGAGTAAGATAATGAACAAGATATTTTGTCTTGTTCATAAGGTTCGGTAACAGTTTTTTGACTTTACCTTTCATATTAGTAGGAGAGACAATGTTTTCAACTAAAAAGAAGAGGTCAGCATGTAAATCATGAAGGTTTTGGGGACATTCAGCATTTACTTCAAGTACATAACTGTATTCAGAAGAAGCATGTAAAGAGAGAACATTCAATTCATCAATTTCGACTTCGGTTAGCCAACGGAGGTGGGAAATGGGAAGTGGTTGACTCATATTATGTCCATACAAATTAATAGCTTCTAAATAGATAATGTAGGGGGTAAGGATGAAGGCGTTGTAATCGGGGAGGTGAGGGTTGTTAGCGAAATGCATTCTTTGAACGCATTGACTTATTCCTCCACGTACCCCTTTTGACCTTGACGTCATCGCCCAAAAAGGGTTCTTCGCAAATATTGCAAGAGGTAGCGTCGGAAAAGAGACGTATTTCTTCATCTGTCAGGGGTATCATGGCAGAAGCGTTCTTCAAGTATCGGTGACAATTACCGTAAACATTTTAATTGAGAACCCCTTCTATGTATTCCGTAATCATTATAATTTCTTTTCTGTTTACAATAACATTGGCTACATTAGGTCCACTTCAGTTTACGATCATGGAATTATGAGAGCCTACAGCTCTCACATTCTTTATATGTATGTCCGTCTACGGAATCAATCGTCTTTTTCCGACGTGAAAACTGATATTGTAGGCAAAAATGTACATCTTGTCAAAAAAATAATTTTTTTCCACCCACTTTTCTTAAGCACTTTATCCAATGTCAATACACATTTGTTGATAAACAATGATTTTCTGTTTACACATTGGGGCATAATTTTCATTGTGATAGGTACGTATAGCTTTTTTAACATGTTCAGTCGTCTAATGGACCTTGACGCGAGTGCATTTTCTTCGGCTGATCCGTAACTTAATACCAAACATAAACAATAACATTATCCCAAAGCAGCTGATTCCGACCTACTGAAGGTGAATTTTTTTACGATCAGCTGGCAATCGTAATTAATTTGCGGTTGTGCAGGGCCGGCATCAAAACTGTTATAATTTTATAATTTTTTATTTTGTTTCAAAAGTCAAAAGTGTTATAACATTTTATGTTCCAAATGCCCGTAGGAATCTGTGGTATAAATATTAATTATTATAACTGGGACACCCTATATATTCAAAAGACACCCCCTGAACATACTTAATATACTACAGAATTTCTTTATATACAACATTCACAGCTTTTTTGTCATTAAACAATAAAAACCGGCCTCCCAGCCGGTACCGCCACAACCGCTATGTCCCTGCATTTTAATTCTGTAATATCTTTGAAAATATTAATTTAAATTACATACTGTAAAGGGCCATATTGATCTACATTAGATTCATAATGTATTTAAGGTACTTAATTGGATAAGAATTAATTGTTTCTGTATTATCTGTATTGCTTAAAATCGCTTCGTGAATAAGCCATTATTTCTCATAAAAAGGAAAGGATAAAAAATGGTTATTGGGTTATCCCTAAGAGATAGACATACTATCGCGGAATATTTTGTAGACATCATTAGAAACCTCTAAAATTATCAATGTTTCTCTACTATATTATGCATGTATTATACATATAAACCTTCCTCTTGAATCACTCTATCTATTAAAAAAAAACGCATCAAAGTCCGTTGCGTAGTTTTAAAGATCTAAGTATACACAGAGACAGACAGCGGGAAGCGACTTTATTTTATACTATGTAGTGATATAATCTTCATCGACGTTTCGCCTTTCGATCTGTTTTATCAAGGCTATATTATAAATACATAGTTGATAAGAGTATAATACTTA
>NW_020440607.1:0-4291 GCF_000699045.2 Agrilus planipennis | reverse complement strand
CCTCAATCCTTCGCTATCCTTTGTTTTATTGACTTTTCCATCAATAGTTTACTCACTTCCTGATTATGGTAAATCGGCGACTTTTTCTAATTTTTATTTTTGGTGTCCAATTTTTATATTGTCCCTATCTTATATCAATTACCGAGGTAAATACTTTCAAGTTACTCCTAAAATTTTTTCAACGATGTATTACAAACTATTACAAATTATGAAATTATTAATTAATCCAGAATTGATAATTAGAAGTTAGCGCTCAAAGCTAAACTGTAAGTAGGAAAACTTGTTTTCGTGAAAATGCAGTCTTCAAATTGGCTTGCAATGATTATTCAAAGAACATTTTCCTATAGTTCCATTACAATCGATCGAAATCCATGACCCTGTCAAAAAACTATCAAATTCTGTTTTAGAACTTGTCTATTAAGAGTTTTGGTGACAGTTATTCAAAGAACATTTTCTCATAGTTCCATTACAATCGATAGAAATCCATTGTTCTATCGATAACTATCAAATTTTGTTTCAAGATGAGAATTAGTAAGACAAACGAGAAAATTTTACAGGTATTTAATTGGTTGGCTTGAGGATATTATTCATTTTAATTTTTTTTTAGTGAAAAAGTTCTATAACGGTTTCAGGTTTTAAGAAGTGAAAATACTGCATATTTTTTCTAATTAAATGAGAAAATAACTGAACGATTCACAGTTTCTTATAGCAATATAATGTTGAATTTAACACGTTACACGTATGCATGCACCTCTTCCGGTTCAAATGGTGTTGTTAATGGTCTTCTCCGGCTTTTCTTACGACGGTAACCCGAGCAGACACATTTTGAATCCGGACAACCGATACTGCCACACAGGCCCATAAAAATATTCGGCAGCAGCTTCCGGAGCCTCCACGATTCAAAACGGCCGACCGCATCCGTAGCCGCAACAATCTTTTAGACCGTCCCGATGGCAGGGCACCTTGCGCGCTTGTGGTGTCATCGCTTCGTTCAGGTCGCATCGAAATATTCATTTCCCCGAGCTTTAAATAAATATCCTGCCCGTCTAGTATCGCCACACCACGTTCACGTTCCAATCTCGCGCGTGCGACGACAGAATTGTTGTTTTTGTTAATGTACGGGTGTACCGAAAGTATTTATCGTTTGTACGACATATAAATGACAAAGTTGCAGTGGGTGGTGATTTTACTTGATGCAATTCTCGGCATCATAGACGAATACAGAATTGTATTATCGGAATGCTGCTCGTGAATGTGCGAAAGGATTCATTAAATAAAGATAAGGATGTAAGGTAGTCTATACATTTATTTTTTGAAATCCTATGTTCAGGATTTAATATTTCCATTACATTATCCTGAAGGCTAGATGTTTTACTATCAGAAGAAGTAATAAAGAACTGGTGAAGGTAGTGGATTGTTACAATTTGAGTCATTTTTATCGCGATCAACCGAAATACTACAAAAAATCTAGTGTTCATTGTAGTTGTCATTGAATAAATTTATCCATTTGTTGAGTGTTTATTTTACAAAGCAATCTCTACTATTGAACATAAAGGTTATATGTTAGGCTACGTATTTCTTTGGGAAGGAATCGTACCATCGGTTTTTAATGATACCCAAACAAACGGGGTGGAATGGAACTATATTTTTGACCACGGGGCGGAATCGTACCCTGCCTAAAGTTCTTTGAAAGATATTTCGACTATTTTCTCATAGTGTTTGGAACCATATATCTGTACATTTCAATACTGTTTGGTTATACGATTAATATGATTCAATTTTTAATCTATTCACCAGCTTAGTGGTTTGATTTTCATTACATATGTGTGTTCCTGGTGATATATTTTTAAATTTTATCCATATATTAGTTCCACATTGAAATTAATTAGAAAAACTTACATTTCTATTTATAATGAAATTTAATAAATAGAAAAAGTAAGGACAATTCAAATCGTTATGTAAAATAATGTGTTCTTTATTTTACGTTCTCGCATGTAGTAAAGATTATTCCAGATTCCAGTGTGGTTAATATTTGTCTCATTTTGATGCTCTTCGTTTTTATTTTTAAATCATCTTGAACATCACTTTACTGACTAGCAACATTAAAAATTTCGATGGCATTTTAAATTTTTAGAATTCCGGAATTCATTTTAGCCTCCGTATTCTTAATACAATCTTTATTTTTAGATAACGGAAGTATTTTCTTAATTCCAAGTCGAGAAAAAGATTAAATCGTTAATAGCAACTTGTAGATAAATAAAGCAAACCAGTTTATGCATTGTGGACTTTCCATCTAGGGAATTATATCCATGTAAGGTTCGGGTGTTGATTGATGAACCGTTTTCGAATTATTGTTCTGCTTTCTAAATTTCTACAGTCAGTCAGGTCGTGTTACAGAAATCCGTTGATAGATAAACAGCCACTACTAGAATGAAACCAGAATTAGATATTATTCTGTTTATACATTTTATGTGACTTTTATTATGATACCTAGAATTTTGTACGCATAACATTCTAGAAAAAAACAAGAGCCCGGTTCTTTGCAAAAATTATTTTCTAGCTGTATTAAAACAAAAATACTGGTATGTAAGGGAAGAAAAAGTAGACAAAGAGCGAGTGTAAAAATAGGAGACGAAAAATTAGAAGAAGTGACTGATTTTAGGTATCTAGGAAGTCAGATAAGTCAGGACGGAAGGAGTAGTAAGGATATAAAGCAGAGGAAAGCGCAGGGTCGAGTGGCCTTCAATAAAAAGAAGTCACTTCTATGCTCGCGAACGGTTAATTTAGAAATTCGAAAAGGTTGTTAAAGGTGTATATTTGGAGCACGGCGCTGTACGGGTGCGAAACATGGGCAGTGGGCGCAGCGGAAAAGAAAAAGTTGGAAGCTTTCGAAATGTGGTGTTACAGGCGAGTGATAAGGATACCGTGGATAGAGAAGGTTAGAAATGAAGAGGTATTAGAAAGAATAGGAGAACAGAAGACTCTATGGAAGTCAATAAGAAATAGGCCAGATAAGTTGGTAGGACACCTTAGGCATGAAGTTAGGAGGGGTAGAGGTAGACCTAGATTGGATTACTGTTCGCAAATGGTTAAGGATATAGGTTGTTCTAGTTTTAGGGAAATGCGAAGATTATCTCAAGATAGGAAAGAGTAGAGGTACGTGTCCAACCAGTCTTAGTAAATGGGCGATAGCAAGCAGAGGATCTCTCAGGGAAAATCAGGCAGCTACGAGGCGATTATTCATGCACTGATTAGACACAAGTCACAAGTTGATGACAGCTCAGGTTTTTCTTGATTGGTGATTCCTTTTTTGAAAATAGTCCAATTTCCATTTAATTAATAAGTTATTACCAATTTTTCAATTTCTTGGCACCACGCAGAGGCATCTGTATCTTGATTCGCAACAAAATCGGGGATGTTTATTGAAGTTGATGGACAAGGAACAGGTAAAGCTCACGAGGCGTGTTCTTGCATTTCGCGTAACACATTTGTCAACACATGCGTGAGTTATTTGTTNAGTAATGGAAACAATAACTCCTTTGAAGACATCAGACTTATTCTCAGCTAGTATCGCCATTGCTACAAATGCATCGAATAATTACTATTAAAAAAAGGAACAACAGACAGAGCTCTATATAATATTCAAAAATAACTAGTACATTTGTTTAAACATGTAGCTAAACTTATAACATAATTTCTTGTCCATACAAACTGTATTTGTTTGAAGTGATAATAATTATACGCTTAATTCCTAATTTAATCATTAATTGCCTTGTTTTCGTTTTTAGAGTATTATTTTTTATTAAGCTGTCTGATAACAGGATTAAGTACTAGATTAAAATGCTTAGTAGAAAACGAAAAACTTATTTGTTTGGCTGTTGAAATAATAGTCTAGTTTGTTAATAATAATCATATATTTAGTATTTAGAAAAACTTACATGGCTATTTATAATCGAACATTAATAAATAGAAAAGGTAAGGACAATCCAATCGTTATTATAATAAGAAACATAAAATAATCTGGAATTGAGAACTACAACATAATCCGCAACTAAATGAAACATTCTTTTATTAATTCCTTAATCCAAAATTTCACAAATACGATGACAACAGCAACTTACTTAACACACATTCTAATTTGCAAGTTAAAAGTTAAAGTTGCTCCTTGTGACATTAATATTTATTAAAAAAATCATTATTGGCGAACGATATCAGAAATATTTCCCAAATACGTTTAAAAATGCTTTCAAATGCTATACTTCAATCATTAACAGGTTTTAGGTTTTGAAAT
>NW_020440606.1:3572-4272 GCF_000699045.2 Agrilus planipennis | reverse complement strand
TGGACGGTGGGCGCGGTGGAAAAGAAAAGGTTAAAACCATTCAAAATGTGGTGTTTACAGGTAAATGATAGGCATACCGTTGATAGAGAAGGTTAGAAATGAGGAGGTATTAGAGAGAGTAAGAGTACAGAGTATGAAAATCAATAAGAGATAGGTCAGTATTAGGACACGAAGGGTTAATGAAAGACATATTAGAAACAGAAACAGGAGTTAAGAGGAGTAGAGGTAGACTTAGATTAGAATACTGCTCAGAGATGTGGGATTGTTCTAGTTTTAGGGAAATAAAAAGATTAGCTCAAGAAAAAGTACAGGTGTGTATTCAACCAGTTTTAGGGCTGAGAACCTTTTGATATGATGATGAAGATGTCATGCAAAGCGGCGTTAATGATAATTGCAAACATTATTGTATCTATTACAACTGGTTTTACGTCTATAATTAATTACGAACATGGTAGATATTGAGTTAATTCCATTATTTTTAATATAAAATATTCATAATTCATCCATAATTATTTAATTGATGAATTAAATTTATGTTAAGGTTCATTTAGCACGATGTGTATTTATATGGTAAATAAAATATTATCCTCGTTACAATCACTTGAACAATTTCATTCTGGAATGCATCACTTCTTGAATGTCTAGGTATGCTATTTAACAAGGATTCTCTCTCATCTTATGACGAAGCAATTGTATAGTT
>NW_020440606.1:0-2107 GCF_000699045.2 Agrilus planipennis | reverse complement strand
ACTCAGACAGGCAGTTTCACCATTGGGTAGGTGCAAGGTACTGCAGGACTGCACCTCCTTTGGAGTTAATTTTATTTATTTTTTATAATGAAACAGCACCTTTATAAGCCAAAAAGGTTTAATAAAACGAAATGTACAACGTTCTGTTTAAATTCTTATTTATGGTAGTCATTTAATTTCCACATTTTTACATCTTTGTATTTCTCTTACATACGGTATGACGGTTATAATAGCATCTGAAACAATTATCAAGTGTATAAGGTATAAGAGAAGATTTGGAGATTATGGGCAGACTTTTCGTTTTTAAGGTCGTATTGTGCGTAAGTTTACGTAGTATTTTGCCACCTACCCCCTACTTTTTAAAGTTCCACTTAACAAAGTATCTATGTTAAAGAAAAAACTAATTAGAAATGTTTCACAAGAACGACGGACTTCCTTTACAAAACGTAGTAGTTATAGCTTGTAAAACTAGAACAGAAGTATGAAAATTGTAATTAGGCTTCTAACTGAGTTATAAACGCTCTTGCACCTCTAGCAAATCGATACATAGTTGCGACGTTCAAAATTGACATAGTCAGCAATAAAACTGTCGCATTTACGTTCTTCTTTCAACTTACTACAACTAGACTACAGCTGTTGCTAACAGAACGCCTACTTTTATACACGACAGACTTTGAAGGGATTATTATAAACATAGAAAAGAGATGTCAGGTAAGAATTGCAGCGGTCATACCGACAAATCTGGACCACTGCTTAGCATTTGAGAGAACTGTGGATCAATAGTGAGTCCGACTACCGTAGTCGCTCACTTCTCTTCTATCTTGATTTCATCCCTCTCATCTTTTTCTCAATCATCAACCATTTAAAACTCTGTCCGTATTTCGCAAGGAGAAGCTGCGTCCTCATATGTATAAATTTCTAGTATAGAATCACAAAAATCATTCTCTCTTCTAGAAGAAGTGCCAAAATAGTCAGTGAAAATATGAACAACATCGTTATGTTTAAGATAAGAGAAGAGTCCAACAAAAAACACTTAAGTAAAACATGCTACATCTGATTTTGTTCTATATTCAGTGGAAAGAGCAAGTGATTGAATTTTTGGATAACAGGCTTGTTGTAGATTAAAACGACAACCTTTTGTCTATTTGCGTACTTCTAGAACAAGGGTCGATAACTAGCGGCATGCGGTCCAGATCCAGACCGCGGAAGAGCAAAAACTGGACTGCCAAAAGAAAAACAAAAATTTTTTGAAAGTAAATAACTCAAACTATTTAAAACATACTTTTCTGTTGATAACAAAGTATGCTTGAGCTTTAAACGTCACCCTTATGATTGTTTGGAGGGAGGAATATGTTTTTCTCTAGTCCTTCATGAAAATTTTCGAAAACATTCGGATCCCACTCAAAATTACTTGCCGATCCCTGTTATAAAAGATCGTTAGTGTGTTTCGGACGGAATTTACACCAACCCAAAAATTTGACGTAAGAATTTCTGTACATAACAATAGTAAATTCCAAGTCGATATATCAGAAGGACGGGCAGACAGACTAATTTTTGGAAATTGGTGTAGATTATTCCTTACTAAATAATAATAACACTATAATGATATTTTCGGGAGATTTACTGTATTATCAATAAAAGTTCATATTTTAAAAATCCCGCCAAAAACGATATTTTTGTAAAGGCGTTGGTCACATGACACGTGTGACGTCACACGCTAGTAAACAAGTTCACATTACCACAACAAAACAGCGCAACCGAATTGAATTTCATCATTTCTCTTCAATTGGAAATTATTGCATAGGATTCGTCGGACCCTTTATGTACCGAACAATAACAAGTTTTATTAGATATTAAAAACAATAGAATAACGAGTATTCTAGACTTACTGCAAACATTATTTATGATACGATGTTTAGACAATATTTGATTTTGATTCTTTTGTTTGATGAAATTTTGTTTGAAAATCGATTTGATTAGTATTTGCTTTATTTTATTTTTACTGAATGTTCCCATCTAGAATCTGATGATTTAATTAATTATATAAATTTTGCAAAACATTTTACTTCCGTTTTAATGTTGTATGAGATGTCAGATAAACTACCAG
>NW_020440605.1:1612-4294 GCF_000699045.2 Agrilus planipennis | reverse complement strand
TAGGTTGACCTCTTCAGGTTAGGTTAGGTTATAAACATAAACGAGATTGTCAACGCACTGGGTTGACCTCTTCAAGTTATTCACATGTATTGATTATGTGTTTAGAAAGAAGATCATATGACTCAGTAGAAGATGCTATTACTGATTTTTTTTTCAAATCAGAATCTTAATGTGCTGTCCAATGTCCATATTGCACTTTAGTGATCCTGAGGCATATACAATTCGAGTTTAAACCATTCAGATTATAGCTACCGTATTGTCAACCAATTTCTGTCGATTGAAATTGATTCATCCAGTGGCCTGTGCCCAGGTAAAATTCGATAGAGTTCTGGAGTCAGGCGGTGATGCCATATGGCATAGCGTGTTACAAGTCACCGTGGCATGCTTCGTTTACCCTCTAATTCACCCCGGTTGTTCGTCAGCTCGTCACCGTCTACTATTACCTGTCGGTTTGTCTGCACGTCCGTTTGTCCGTGATCGTCGAAAGCTTACCGGTTCGAACGAACATCTAACAGGTGGTGAACGAGAAGACCCACGTGATGACTGTCCCTGTGACTGCGTAAATGTAATGATACGTGGACGCATCATCCTATGAAATGAATCGGAACAAATTAGTTGACGACAATAAATAGATTATAATTTATTACAGTGCGTTGTTTGTTCGAAAATTGCACATGGTCACGATTCAGTTGATTCCCGTCGAGGATTTTTATTTTCTTAATTGTTTGTCGTAATATACACGTGGGGCCGTTTTATCTTTACAGATAATAGTTGGAGAAACGTATGTTTATTTAGGGATTTGAGGATCTTGGAAAAGCTTTTGTTAATGTTGAACGGGAAAAGTGATTGAAAATGCTTATAAAAATGTATGGATGAGGTATAGCGATAGATCAAGGACAAAGGGACAAAAGGTTAGGGTGCCTATAGAGTGACATAGAAGGGAGGAGTTGGGGATAGATTAAAATAATATATATATGTTGTGTGCAATCCGTCATTGTATACAATTCCTAGGAAATTTATATAATTCCTAAAATCGCCCGGAAATGTGTGAAATAAATTATGTTAGACACATTTCCTAGGAAATCTGTACATTTCCTAAATAGCAGTGGGAAATGTATTATATTTAGCATGTCAATGGGTACGCGGGGATAGCGGAGCGAAGGGAGGGTATTGCGTCCTCCGATCAGGCGGTTTATTGTACTCACAGATAACTCTGATTCTCAGTTTAGTAACGTGTTTTATTCATTTTATTCACAGAAAGCATTCGTTTTATAATTTTCCTTGTACAATATTTGTACAAAACCTGTACATTTCCCAGGATATGTGTGTATTAAAAAATTTTTGAAACGATAATTTATAGATCTCCTAAATAGCCTCGGAATTGTATACATTTCCTAGGAATTTTATTGTATATACAATTCCTAGATTTCATACATTTTTACGAAACATATATATATATTTATATTTATATAATTGTATACGTGTAAAAGATATACTATGGGAAAAGGAGAAGTTAAAAGCGTATGAAGTGTAATGCTACAAGAGGTATTAAGAAACAGTAGGAGAACAGGAACACCTTTTCATAAATAAAGGATAAGTTAGAGGTATATTAGAAAAAGAGGTAGAAACGGATATCCTGTTTATTTTAGACCAATTTTTGCATTTTCCGTAGATTAGAGCGGTAATTTAATCCAGATTTTCATCTGCCGCTTTTTACTACACTGTTTCTGCTTCTGGTAAGTCTTTTATTAGCCCTTCATAAGTTAGTGTCCTACTATACTAAAAGTTCACCAAACATAGAAATTACACATTTATTTGTCGACATCTCTTTTTCCTTTTAATGTTGTAGGTACTAGCAAAAGTGCATATTTTTTCAGCTACGTCTATCCGATTATATCTAGACCCACTGATGATTGCATGTAACAGATTATCTTTATATTAATAATTCCACAGGAGAATTCGCAAAATTCAAATCTTTGAAAAAATCAAAAACATAGGGGAACTAATTTTTCAGAAGAACATTATCATCATCACAAGGTCGTTAGTCCTAAAACTGACTGGACAGGCACCTCCATTAGTTCCTATCCTGAGCTAATCTTCGCATTTCCCTAAAACTAGAACATCCCACATACTTAACTGTTTGTGATCACTAGTCTAATCTAAATCTATCTCTCTTCCTCACAGATCCTGTTGCTTCTAATGTGTCTATCTACTTCTTCATGCCTGAGAACTTAATATTAACTTCAGGGACTTTTTATGTTGCGTATGCAACCAACTGTACGCCTGGATAGAGCCATTTAGACCTACGCATTTATCATACGAAAACGTTATGGATACCTAGGAACCATTCAATTTTTTATTTAAACGTTTTACTCATCCGTAGACTTACTCAGGAATATTTTACTCTCAACAAAGTAAAAATGGATAAAATTTTACAAAACCTTGGTCCTTAACATTTAAAACGGTCGAGTCGATGGCATTTCACATATATTTTGTCGGTTTTGTACTCGCCACTAGTGCGTCTCGTCGTTTTATGTGTACCTAATTAATTAAGACGACGTCGTAATTAACTGTGTATGTTGGAAAATATACGAGGAAGTATAAAGGATAAAGCACGTGTCGTATACTGATAAGTAAAGCATGATAAAGACCAAGACTATCCCAGTATTGGTTATTGGTTTT
>NW_020440605.1:0-1361 GCF_000699045.2 Agrilus planipennis | reverse complement strand
AAAAAAAAAAAAATATATAATTATCCAAACACACCGTTCGCAAATAGCTAAGGATGTGGAATGTTCTAGTTTTGGGGAAATGCGAAGATTAGCTAAGAATAGGAAAGAGTGGAGGTGCGTGTCCAACCAGTCTTAGGACTCACGGCCTTATGATGAAGATCCAGACACAGGTGACAATTTTTAGATCCCTTTTTCCAAACAGTGGTAAAGTTTCTTTTTTCTTATATTTGGTCTTGAATTATCGCAAGATCAAACCTGCAAGACCAATATCAATTTTACTCATCATAAATGTCGTGTGTCTTTCTGTGCGTTTGATGCTAGTAAATGTGCACCGGGAAGTTTAATTTATACTATTTTAGTAGGTAGGTATTCTACGTATAGGCAAACAATTCTAAATTGCGTCAATAAACAAAATTTCACTTCAAAGAACAAGACCTTGCAGTAACCGCTAATCGGCGAGCACTTCATAGGCTGCGCTTATGTTAATTAGTATTTTACGTGTGTTCTCCTTTTAATTACAGGTGTTCCTTTGAAAAAAGCGACGTACGACTATTGATTCGGCGTGCCGTTCGTTCGTGCCGTTTTTTTTTTTCGTGTTGCGTATGTGTGTGCTTGTGTTACGAGTGTTAGTGGCATTATGCGGTGGGTTTTACTTTCGTTTTATTTGTCCATTAAATTAAACTTTTTCAAGTAGCCGCCTATTTTAATGGCCAAACTAAACAAACGGCCGCTAAACCAACACCTATCGCGCGGTCTCTCGTACGTTTGCCAAAAACCACGCCGCGACTAGACAAACACCGTCATCGACACAACGATGGCGCGATTGTGTTTCACAATCGGAAATTTCTAATTTTCCATTTGCCAAGTCGGCTTTGTAATACGTGCTCCTACTGACTAGAATATTAACTAAAGTTTGTAAAGTTTATACTTATGCATACATACATGTACATAAGTGGGACTCGTGGACGTACGACTGCTTAATAATCTATACATACAATTTTGAAAACAATACGATCTGTCTTACGAAAAATATTAGAAGGAAAATACCACAAATGGCGCGGTAAACGTCAATCTCTAGCACGATGCTACATTTTAGTATTACGTATGCTCCAACAAGGTCCATTTAAATAAATGGATATCTATTTGCTGAAACGAATCCCGGCGTAGCTAACCTCAACGTGATAGGCATCTGCGACGCGCTGATGAGATCCAAAAAGATCGAAATCGCGATCCGCGCCTGGCAGTTTCGACAGAATACAGACCACTTCGAATTATTTTATTCGATTATGATAACGTTGGGGTTAGCTACGCCGGGATTCGTTTCAGCAAGTAGATATCCATATATTTAAATGGACCTTGTT
>NW_020440604.1:0-4278 GCF_000699045.2 Agrilus planipennis | reverse complement strand
GCAAAGGAACTTACTCGCGGTGGATAATCCTCTAAAAATGCGTAGGATTTTCCGGTCTCTGTCTATCGCAAAGGAACTTACTCGCGGTGGATAATCCTCTAAAAATGCGTAGGATTTTCCGGTCGCTGTCTATCGCAAAGGAACTTACTCGCGGTGGATAATCCTCTAAAAATGCGTAGGATTTTCCGGTCGCTGTCTATCGCAAAGGAACTTACTTGCGGTGGATAATCCTCTAAAAATGCGTAGGATTTTCCGGTCGCTGTCTATCGCAAAGGAACTTACTAGCGGTGGATAATCCTCTAAATATCATTCGTCTTGAATTTGAACATCCTTGCTCTCATTGGCCGCTCTCTCCTCACTTTTGCCTACTGATAATGCAGAGGTCCTAGAGAGACACTTGTCCCATACACATTTTCCAATTAGCCGAAGAGTTCGGACAGTTTCTCGTGTGATTTTACAAAAAATTGTATCAAGTAATGTTCATATTTGCAACAATGTGATTCTAAACCCTGTAGTGTTGTTAGGCGTGGAGTTCTAACTAAATTCTCAGGATTTAGTTGACACACCTTGTACATGCAGCAGTTTTTCGCACTAGATAATTATATATATGCAACTATCAATAGCTCGGGCTTTTTAGCTTTTTGGGAAACATCCTCAAACAGATGGTTACTTAACTCTTTATTTTTTTTTTTTTTAATATCATGGAAAAATGAGTATTTTTATGATGTCCACATTATTAAATTTATAAGGGCGTCATGAATTTGTCGTATTTTAGACGACAAATCTTTTCATTTGAAAGCTATATCAAGAGGGCTGTGAAAGAAAAAGTAATCCGCCATCATGATACGGCCGCCATATTAAATATGAATTTGAGATAGCAAATCTAGGTCTGACAAGATAAATAAAACTTCAGATCTCTGGTTTATCGACAAATAGTTGAAATTTTGATTACAAAATATTAATAAAAAACAAAAAGAATATCGTAATAATGCCCAACGGTTGTTCGATTGTTTTTATTTTATTTCGAAATAGTCACGTTCATGGGCGTCTAGATCGTTGAGGCTCTTCCTTTCGCGTCGTAACGGAAAGAAAAAGGAAACGAAAGAATAAAGGAAAGATAGCATTTCGTTTTATCCGTTTTAGTGCGTAAAAACATAATTTAGCCGAAGCTGGCTCAGTGAAGCCATACGAAGAAAATAAAAAATGTGTAAAAATACGTTTTGAAAACGGCCCGGGATGTTGACCCTTAGTGCGCACGTATGTACAATATTACACAAACATCTGTCTGTGCGAAATTGAGTTAAAAATATTCAGAGCGTTCACTTATTTATTACTACTCGTTGAACAGTCGGAAATAATTTTACACCTGACGCTTGTCAAGTCAATTTTTTATAATGGTAATATTGAAATTTTTACTTTTACATCTCGTAGCGATCAACCCCCAATGCCGTTTGAGAGATTCAATCACCACCAATATAGGTATTATTCAAATGAATTATTCTCCTTTACGATTTCCAAATTGACCCTGAAAAAAAGGTTCATCGGAGCCGACAAAATCTAGACGGCACTTCCTCGGCCAACCAAGACCCAGCCTAATAAGTGCAAGCAGGTCAAAAACATATGCCTAAAAATGCATGTGCATACAGATACACAACAACACGATTACAATTCCAAAAAAATTTTACAGTCAAATAAGTAACACTTTATTTTTAACTTAAAAAAATTCGGTGATGTTGACTGTTTATCTAAACTTATTCTCAAATAAAATGACAATCGGATAAAATTCAATTTGGTTCTGCAACTGTACAGTACAATGTCGCACTTCAATTTTGTGAACACCCTGTATTTAAAATGAGTACGATCTATCTTTTGCTTTTCCTTCAAATCTTTACGACAATAAGTTACAAAATTTCCGCAAGTTTTTTATAGTATATTATCGTTGTTATCAAATTTTTATTTAATTTTTAGATCCAGTTTATTTTCTGGAACGTCTCAAAGGTCAGGGAAACATTTTGAATTTAAATGTTGTGTAATTTTTTCTGCTCTGCAACGTCGTATCTTTGGATTTTAAATATGACGTTTCGTTTCTGAGATATCATCATCAACTTGATTATGGATTTGTTTCTGTAGATTTTTTGTAATATTTGGATAATAATTAAGCATAAATATTGAAATTTACATTTATCTTTGTTGTTTTTTAATGCCGTTTTGGATTTTATTAGAGATTTCTTTTATAGATGCATTTTCATACTCCTTTCTTCAATTCTCTAATTTTGTTATATTTGAACACCTTATCAAAAATATTAAATTACATAATTTTTAATAAATGAGTACGCATGGGAAAGGAAATGTAAGAAAAAGGCTAAAAGGTAACAAGCCATGCAAGAGGGCTCGCAGTCGTTGTTAATAAACGTATTCAACGATTTTTGTTTGAAAATTGTTAATATCGTCTAGACATATCGAATAAGCATTCGCAGTAACCTAGAACTACTCATGTATTTTTAATGTTATAGAGAGTAGTAGACTAATTTCGAAAATGTCACACAAAATCCTGAGACATACGCAAACAAACAATCTGTTAACGTCAGCGTTGATAAATAATCAGTCAACTTCTTTCACTTCTTCATTTGTTTGTAAAACGGTAGACATTCGCAAAAATTTGCATACAAAATGATTATTTAGATTAGATTTTTTTTTTAATTCTCTGAAAATTGAAATCTGCTCGGAATAAAATTGGGGGTAGTGAACCCAACAAGGCTTTTCCGATTAGTAATTAATAAAAATGTCCGTAATTAACTTAGGGGTGTTGGAAATGTACTTTTACCCCTTCAGGACTTTTGGGAGTTAAGGGGTAGGTAAAAGTACATTAATAATGTTCCAACGTTTCGCTTTTCGATTGGACGCTTCCTCGAGGGTAATTGTATAGATAGTAATTTAAGTTGAATACGTTGCACCCAAGCTTATTAATGACCATAATTAATCTTTGTACTTAACTTGTAATTAAAAAGAGCTAATAAAGTTAAATAATAACAAGCAAAAATGATAATTACGTACCAGGATCAAAATTAGATGAAAAACAAAATTTTTAGCATTTTTAAAAGTATGTGATTTTTGCCGGTTTAAAAAATTGTATTTTATATCTTTCCTTGCCCGTTATATCTTCGCCAAATCAAATGGTAAGGTCTTTTGGGAGTTATAAAATAACATTCTTTAAACCAACCAAAAGGACACTTTTAAAAATGCTAAAAATTTTTTGTTTTTCGTCTAATTTTGATCTATTACGTAATTGTCCTTTTTGGTTGTTATTATATTATTTTATTAGTCCTTTTTAATTACAAGTTAAGTACAAAAGATCAATTACAGTCATTGATATTAGCTATATAAAAGAAGATAAAGAAACTTGGGTGTAATGTAATGTATTCAACTTAAATTACTTTACAATTACCCTTGAAGAAGCGTCCAATCGAGGGGCGAAACGTTGGGATATTGTTAATGAAGGGCTATATTACCTAAATAAGTTCAAATTAATTTGTTTTTAAAATAAATATAACGTCTAAAAACGGAAATCAAAGAAAGAATGGACAAAACATACAAAAAATTTTCTGCCGTATTACCAATTTCATATTCTTTCTCATTTTTTTTTTGGCATTACTGAAATACATACGCGAAACGCAAAATTATGTTTATCATTTTTGTTCCGATTGTTTGAATTTCAACAATTCAGCTTGCTGTTGTTTCTGAAGTAATGCGAGGTTTTTGGCAACGCGTGTTTAGCGATTCTTCGTGAGTGACTTATTATTATGGTAACAAATGACACAGGTAACTGGGATTAAATCAGTAACACCTATATAAGTCAGACGTTGGTATATATAATTTGTTATTTCCTAGTCCCTGTTCTGATGTGAGACAGTGTTTTCGTCTTCGGACACGTGACAGAATCGAAATTGATTGACATTAAATTTTGAACGCGAAGGAAAACACCAGGTGAGAGAGATTACAAGAACGACATTCTTCTTTTTTTTTTTTGAATAATAAAAGATAAACGGGGGTAACAATGACTTTATTTAAAAAATTGACAAGTTTTATCTTTGGTGCCCTAAAATAAAAGTCCATTTTTGGTTGTCAGCTAGATTAGGATTAGTTTGTGAATTTTATTAATAGTCGTGTTAAGGGAAAATTTTTCGTTTATTTATTAATTATTCATTTTATCCGTTGTAATTAATGTTTTGTCAAAAAACAACTTTTATAAAGTATTTTGGGTTTTAACTTTGGCGGTGA
>NW_020440603.1:0-4299 GCF_000699045.2 Agrilus planipennis | reverse complement strand
TCTTCTATCTCTGTAACTCATCCCCACATTTTTATGTATATTTAACATCTTCTCCTATTTAACATTGTCAAAAGCATTTCCTTTTTCTATCGTATTTTCTATTATTACCCGTAAAGCTAGATTGGCCTCCCGCGTCCCTCTATTTCTTCTAAACCCAAATTGATCTTCCCCTATTAGTTCTTCTGCCCTTTTTTCTATCCTTTTCTGTACAATTCTAGTTAAGATTTTAGACGCATGGAAAGTTAAGCTAATTGTTCTAAATGACTCGCACCTATCCGCGCCTCTCTTTTTAGGATCATACTAAATTTTGTTAAAAAATTGTAATAGTATAGACTATCTTATTGACATGATTAAATTGTAATTGAGCTCTTTCACTTTAATGAACAAGAAAAATATTATTTTTTTACACAAAAATACTATTGTGACCCGTGCAAAAGCAAAAATCAAGAAACAATGCGAAGTAAGCAAAACTTGCGCTCAAATAAGCTATAAATGAAGCATCATGTAAATAATTGAATATCCCCGAAACCGTGATCGGCTTGGCCGACTAGTCGGCCTCTTTAGAACCGACTAATCAGCTAGTCGGCTAGTCGGCCAAGTCATAGCCGGCACATCTCTAGTAATAATCATTTGATTAAATGGTAACGCTCACTTTCTTTTCGCACAAAACAAGACATAATCAACAGCTATCATTGACAAATGTAGTGGTGCAATTAATACCTACTTTTAAAGTAGAATTTTAAATTACATGAAACAAGAAGATAAAAATAAATACTGCAAAGCGCAATAAAGTTGTTTATAATACGTCAGAAGTTCAAATGCTGCCAAGAAAAGTCGTCAATTTTTATTGGCAACACTAAACACCTGCGAACGGGAGAAAAACAATGACAAACGTTTTTAAATAAAAACAGCAAAATTAAGGTCAAGAAAAACTACACAATTAATACTCATAAGTAATTTCAAACTGCAATAATGAAACTAAGTAGAAACTTTTTCAGTGTTAATACGGTCCAGACCATGTAGGAATTGGGTTGCCCAACTTTGGCTGAATAGAGTTCATCTAAGGTTGGACCAAGTTAGACATACAATTGATCTACCAAGAACGGGTAGTTTTCTCTATCCTAGACCTGGACCAAAGTTGGCTATATTAACTTCGGCTGGTTAATTTTGGACCAGTCTTTGACCAACTTACATTTAACGGGAACTCATTTTCTACATAAATTCAAATAAAATGATATGATAGAATGGTTAAATAAATATTGTAATCAATATTTTATTGTTTTGTAATCAAAGAGACATTAATAGCAGTAATTTTATTCTTTGGACCATTGATTTTAACTTTGGCAGAAGATTGGTTGTCACTAGACTAACTCTGACACATCTTTAGGATTCATCTTGGTCTTCAAGCCAGGCCCGATGTTATCATCCAGTAGTTCAATCATATCTGGCCCATAGCTGTAATTCAACTTTCTCCTAGAGCTCATGAACGGCAATCCAACTTTGGCCCATATCTAATCCATTCGTACTTCCCTACTTAGGATAGTCTATAGTTATTTCAATAAAGGTTGGAGACCTTTGGTATCCACGGGACGCTGGGCTGCAGCCCAAAAAGCCCTTAAGCAGATCTGCCCATGACGAGCGAGATTTTAAAACGTAAAAAGTACTAAGTGTTAAGCGAATACCAAAAATTCATTTATTAGGTAGTAGTAGTTTTCTGAAAATAATGAATTCCTTAAACTGGTCACAAGATTTTTTAAGATTAACTCACGAAATCAGTTCTCAACCTTCAATTAGAAATGTTCATTCGGTTAGCATTCCGCATTCGTATACGTCAATGCTTATCTTTGTTCCAATTAAAAACGGCATTAATAATTTTTGTTAATGCTTTTAAGGGCATTTTTTCAGCCTGGCATCACTGAATACACAAAATTAATAAAAAGGAAAATTATAAACAACCATAAACAACATTCCTTATCAAACCGAGCACAATGTTTATAGTATTTTACTGTGTTCTTGAAATATTAATTCAAGGAAAATAGTGATTGTGCTTATTCACAATTTTACTTCATTGCTTTAATTAACGTTAGTGCATCGTGCCAGTAATTGCATCGTACGTATTAGCGGAGTATCGCCGACGTATTTAAAGTTAATGCATCCAAATGTTTTCATATACAGGATGAGTAAACCTGGCGCAATCGGTATACGAGGTATCTGTACATAATTTGTTAACTGCTACCTCGTTTTTCCGTTTAGGAACCCCCTTGTATATTATATACCAGCATTTTTTATTAATTACTTTAATAACAATTAGAAGTCAGTTTATATTTCTTCTTCCTAAACCTACTTGTCGTTTTTAGTATAATTCCTCATTTTTGAAAAATTCTGTACAAATTGCCCCTTTAATAGCTTAATGCTACTAGAACTACTACATTTACGTTTCTTTTAAATATTGCTTCCAATCTTCTATTATTTATTAACTAGTGACCCGCCCCAGCTTCGCACGGGTGCAAAGCTGGTACTAAATATAATACAGACTGTCTTTATATACAACATTCCCAGCTTTTTTGTCATTAGACAATACAAACCGGCCTCCCTGGCGGTATCGCCGCAACCGCCATGTCGCTGCATTTTAAATCCGTAATATCTTCGAAAATATTCATTTAAATTACATGCTGTAAAGGCCCCATTAATCCATATTATATGCACAATGTATTTAAAAGTATAAGTTGGATAAGGATTAATGCTGTATTGCTTAAAATCGCTTCGGAAATAAACCACTATTTCNAATAATTGTTTATTTAGTTTATTTACAAATTTTATTCCTTGGGCCACCACTGATTTTAACTTCGGCAGAAGGTTGGTTAGGTTATTTATTTATTAGGCCAATTCTGGCACATCTTTGGAATTCATCGTAAGTCTAAGGTTGTATGCCAAGCCAGGCCCGATGTTATCATTCGGTAGTTCAAACATATCTGGCCGAGAGTTGTAATTCAACATTGTCCCAGAGCGAATGATTGGCAAGCCAACTTTTACCCAAACCTAACCCAATCGTAATTTCCTACATTGGCGCTTTTTCAAAAACCAATAAAATACTTCTATGAATATAAAACTGGCTACAAAAAAAAATATAAAAAACACCTGTTTTATATTGCATTTAAATATCTACTTTTTTGAGAAATGTATTTTGTATTTTACATTTGAAATAACAAATCAAAAAAGTATTTGCATTTTGTATTTAAATACTTTTAAAAAACCATTTTACACATCTCTGGTCGTGCTACATGGCCTAGAGGTTTAGACTTAGAATGTACTGGGGAGTGATTTTACCGGATAGCAGATAACTGGATACCTTGCAAAACCACCACGGTTAATGGTTCATGTTTTAGTTCTGGCTGACTTTCCATTAAATCTAAATACCAATTACAATTGAGAAATTGTAATAATTCGGTCATACTGATGCATTCCTGATTAAGAGAAAATGTAAACATAAGAACTATATCAAAATAACAAATAATTTAGTGTAGTAATCAATAAATAATACAAATTAGGACAAACAACTTATTTCAATACAATCTTAATTAAGTACCAATTTTTAATATGACCCTTGATTAAATCCGGACTTTTCTCTAATAATTTATATCTCTGTTATAAAAAAACTAAGGTACCCATTTAAAAGAACCAATCTAACTTTGAGATGAAACCGCTTTCAACAAATCAGTATTAAGGTCTAATTAACCAAAATGAAATGAAAACACTTTGCTATGTTTAACGAGTACTTGAATTACAACACTGAACCTATTGTAATAGCATTTAGCCGAAATAATAGTCAAGTCCTTTTAATATTAAAAATTGTGAGTTATTGTAAGCTTTAGTATTTATTTTGTTTTATTTGATTTATCACAAAAATGTCTTCACCATTAAAGTATTAAACTGAATATACTTTAGTCAGTAAAAAATACAACAAATCCTGTATTAGACATTTTTTACGTAGCCTCTGGTTTTCGAAATACAGTCAAAACCGTTTACTACGACATCGTTTAGAACATACCGGTTATATTGACCAAAATCATAGGTCCCGGCTTAATTCTGTTAGACCGCCTTATAAAAAACACTGGTTTTTACGACATTGCTTATTACGACGTATCTCTTTAAGCGACTACATTTAACTGATATTTTATACCTGTTAGAACGACCAGCTGTATTGTAAGCATTTGAATAGGTAACAGTATCCACATCTGGTACAGTAAATGACCATTAAGATCGCAAAAGTAAACAAAAACGTGTCGAGTTTAGGGTCTA
>NW_020440602.1:10589-11013 GCF_000699045.2 Agrilus planipennis | reverse complement strand
GAAAAGAAAAGGGTTTGAAATGTGGTGTTATATGCGAATGATGAGGATACCGTGGATAGAGAAGGTTAGAAATGAAGAGGTATTAAAAAGAATAGAAGAACAGAGGACTCTGTAGAAGTCAATAATAAGAAATAGGCGAGATGTGGGATGTTCTAGTTTTAGGGAAATGCGATAATTACATCAGGATAGGAAGGAGTGGAGGTGCGTGTCCAAGCAGTATTAGGACTGATGACCTTATGATGATAATGAGGAAGGCGGAAATGAAAAGGTTAGAAGCGTTTGAAATGTGGTGGTATAGGCGGATGATGAGGATATCGTAGGTAGGAAAGGTTAGAAATGAAGAGGTATTGGAAAGAATAGGAGAACAGAGGACTCTATGGAAGTCAATAAAAAATAGGCGAGATAGGTTGGTAGGACACCTTCT
>NW_020440602.1:0-7072 GCF_000699045.2 Agrilus planipennis | reverse complement strand
CGCGCTGATGAGATCCAAAAAGATCGAAATCGCGAACCGCGTCTGGCAGTTTCGACAGAATACAGACCACTTCGAATTATTTTATTAAGTAAACTATGATTGTATATAAAAATTAACATATTGCAAGGCTCGAAACTTCTTATTTACAATCACTTAGAATTTGTATTCTTTGGTTTTGTTTATTATTACGCGGGAACGTTAAACCATCTGCAGCCGGTTTACTTTCCTGTGTGTCGTGTCGTATCGCGTCGTGTCGCGGAAAAATAGCACAGTCGGTGTCCACATCCTGATAAACGCGCGCCAATGGAACATGACTTCGTTAAATTATTCCGGATGATGATTCCGAACCAGATCGGTCGACTGATCAATCGGCATTCTTATTTTGTTATGTTCCGTCGCTCTGTTGCGTAGGGACAACGGGACTAATGACTACAAAGTACCTAACGGCATACAACGCAACGCGACGACCTACCACTGCGCGCGGGAACTTTAACTGAAAAATTTCATGAAAATTTTTACAGAGCAGTTAGAAGCATTGTAACCTATTTATATCGCTTTCTTTTTTGCTAACTGTTAGGTAACGCACTTTGCATTTTATGAACAGGTCCCGATAGTTCCCTATAGGAAATGGCTTTCTGTCAAACACTTTGAAACTTGTTGTTCTCAACGTGTACATCAATGGGGAAAGGATGTTGGTGTACTCAGATGTGTAATCAGACATCAACACCGAATCTGTTGTTTACAGTTGTAGGTAGTAGTAGTACCTTTATTCTAATAACTTTTAGTTACACATACTTATTCCATGTTTCGGTTAATTGTGCTATGTCTTGTTACCCCATCAAACCCCAAAACAGTATTATCTTTGCTCTTCATTCCTGTCACGTTCCGAGCTCATCATCATAAGGTTGTCAGTTTTAAGACTGGTTGGACACGACACTCTTTCCTATCCTGAGCTAAATTTCGAATTTCCTTGAAAGCAGAACATCCTACATCCTTACCTATTTGCGAACAGTAATCTAATCTAGGTCTACCTCTACCCCTCCTAACTAACTGTTTCTGCTTCTAATATGCCTCTGACTAGACCTTCATGCCTGAGGAGGTCTGCTACCAACCTATCTCGCCTATTTCTTATTGACTTCCATGGAGTCCTCTGTTCTACTATTCTTTCTAATACCTCTTCATTTCTAACCTTTTCTATCCACGTTATCCTCATTATTCGCCTATAACCTCACATAGTTTCCGAGCTAACCTTTTAGTATTCTTTGATCCATTCATTCTTCCAACTTCTTCCCCGTTTACACACCTATTCTCTACCAAATGTCCATTTTTTAACCAATTCTTCCTCTTCTACCCATATTACCCCATTTATTATTATTTTCGTATATCCAACCTCGATTGTCTTCTCTCCATTTCTTTGCTTCTTCTCTTTCACCTTTCTCTTTAGCATCTTCTGTATTCTTTTCCCTTCTATGGTCATATCGTCCCTTACATATATACCTCTACTCCCTTCAGCCTTCTACCATTTCTAATTATCTGTGCCTTATCTTCCCACTTCTCCATTTTTGCCCTATATATTTTCTTCTGAAGCTTCCATACCTTCACTATCTCCACCTTCAATCCCATCTTCTCTTTTATAACCCTTTCCAAATCCTTCTTTTCCTTGCTCCTTTCTAACTCTATTCCAAAAATTATTATGTTTCGCTTCTTATCTTTTATAATTCCATTTTCATTTTTCTTATTCTTTTCTTCTGTTCTTCTACATGCTTCATGTATAGTTACTGCTACAGTATACAGTAACTACACTTTTAGTTTTCATGGGTCACCAACTATCCCCATATATGACGTTGAGAGACTACCCTTTTGCAGAATGCATTGCTATCCCTGTTCGGAAACCATGACACGTTCATAGTATGTTATACACATAGGTGTAATACACAAACATGTGCATAAATACTTAAACTTATTCAGTACGTATAGTAGAAGAACAGAACAATATGAAACTTTAACGAGACCATATCTCAAAGACATGAGTGTTTACGATTTAGCGCCCATTGTGATCTACACGTCGAGAATTACCAGAATTCAAAGTTTCAAAGACTTTTCCAAAGAGCCATTTTCCGTAAATCGAATTGAATAAATGTACTGTTTTCATTGTTTTCATCTTGTATAAAAGATTCAATGCATTTTTCGTACCTACAATAATTTTATTATTCACGAAAACTCTTGATATTTATCTAAATCGTTACAGTAACTGATCAATTGATCGGTTGCCCCCCCTAGAAAAACTCCCTAGATCTCTAGCAATGTTAATGCTATTTACGTATTTACCACAATGTACCGCTATTAATTCACATTGCCTCCCTTCCCTCAAATAGAATGAATAAGTGTAAATACCAAGTATTATTTTGTATNGACAACGGGACTAATGACTACAAAGTACCTAACGGCATACAACGCAACGCGACGACCTAAAACTGCGCGCGGGAACTTTAACTGAAAAATTTCATGAAAATTTTTACAGAGCAGTTAGAAGCATTGTAACCTATTTATATCACTTTTTTTTTTGTTAACTGTTAGGTAACGCACTTTGCATTTTATGAACAGGTCCCGATAGTTCCCTATAGGAAATGGCTTTCTGTCAAACACTTTGAAACTTGGTGTTCTCAACGTGTACATCAAGGGGGAGAGGATGTTGGTGTACTCAGAGGTGTAATCAGTCTTCAACACCGAATCTGTTGTTTACAGTTGTAGGTAGTAGTAGTACCTTTATTGTAATAACTTTTGGTTACACATACTTATTCCATGTTTAACTTAATTGTACTGTGTCTTGTTCCCCCATCAAACCCCTAAACAGTATTATCTTTGCTCTTCATTCCTGTCACGTTCCGACCTCATCATCATAAGGTTGTCAGTTTTAAGACTGGTTGGACACGCACCTACACTCTTTCCTATCCTGAGCTAAACTTCGAATTTCCATGAAAGCAGAACATCCTACATCCTTACTTATTTGCGAACAGTAATCTAATCTAGGTCTACCTCTACCCCTCCTAACTAACTGTTTCTGCTTCTAATATGCCTCTGACTAGACCTTCATGCCTGAGAAGGTATCCTACCAACCTATCTCGCCTATTTTTTATTGACTTCCATAGAGTCGTCTGTTCTCCTATTCATTCTAATACCTCTTCATTTCTAACCTTTTCTATCCACGTTATCCTCATTATTCGCCTATAACCTCACATAGTTTCCGAGCTAACCTTTTAGTATTCTTTGATCCATTCATTCTTCCAACTTCTTCCCCGTTTACACACCTATTCTCTACCAAATGTCCATTTTTTAACCAATTCTTCCTCTTCTACCCATATTACCCCATTTATTATTATTTTCGTATATCCAACCTCGATTGTCTTCTCTCCATTTCTTTGCTTCTTCTCTTTCACCTTTCTCTTTAGCATCTTCTGTATTCTTTTCCCTTCTATGGTCATATCGTCCCTTACATATATACCTCTACTCCCTTCAGCCTTCTACCATTTCTAATTATCTGTGCCTTATCTTCCCACTTCTCCATTTTTGCCCTATATATTTTCTTCTGAAGCTTCCATACCTTCACTATCTCCACCTTCAATCCCATCTTCTCTTTTATAACCCTTTCCAAATCCTTCTTTTCCTTGCTCCTTTCTAACTCTATTCCAAAAATTATTATGTTTCGCTTCTTATCTTTTATAATTCCATTTTCATTTTTCTTATTCTTTTCTTCTGTTCTTCTACATGCTTCATGTATAGTTACTGCTACAGTATACAGTAACTACACTTTTAGTTTTCATGGGTCACCAACTATCCCCATATATGACGTTGAGAGACTACCCTTTTGCAGAATGCATTGCTATCCCTGTTCGGAAACCATGACACGTTCATAGTATGTTATACACATAGGTGTAATACACAAACATGTGCATAAATACTTAAACTTATTCAGTACGTATAGTAGAAGAACAGAACAATATGAAACTTTAACGAGACCATATCTCAAAGACATGAGTGTTTACGATTTAGCGCCCATTTTGATCTACACGTCGAGAATTACCAGAATTCAAAGTTTCAAAGACTTTTCCAAAGAGCCATTTTCCGTAAATCGAATTGAATAAATGTACTGTTTTCATTGTTTTCATCTTGTATAAAAGATTCAATGCATTTTTCGTACCTACAATAATTTTATTATTCACGAAAACTCTTGATATTTATCTAAATCGTTACAGTAACTGATCAATTGATCGGTTGCCCCCCCTAGAAAAACTCCCTAGATCTCTAGCAATGTTAATGCTATTTACGTATTTACCACAATGTACCGCTATTAATTCACNGCTGACAGCGCAGGGAGGTTGTTTTTATTATTTATACTGTACTGTTCCCCACATTGCATAACACGTTAAAATTTTAAAAGATTAAATTTCTTCGCATATAATTTAATAAAGTATTTGTTTATTATACGAAAACTGTCTTTCATTTCCACAAAAAAAAAAGAAATGACTTTCCGAACAACCCTATAGTTTCAGGTTCCATTAGTTGTTTTGTTTTTAATTTTGACAATGTTGTATTGTATTGTTTCTATTACAACCAATCTGGAAATTATTTTGACTATATTCTTTACATAGGTACAATATATATTACTTAAACCAATTCCAGTCTAGCCATTATGTATAATTGCCTATTAATTACATTGTCTGTTACATTTAAGTGAGGATTAAGGGGTGAGTCGTTCTTCTTCAAATGTCTTGATTAGCCCTCATTATTTTTGAAAAGTTTTTGAAAAATTTTATAACCAAAAATGTTATTGAAGTTTGCTTGCTCTTAATTTTTTATTATTATATTAAACTAGGTTTTGTCTGTGGTTTCCCTTACGTGGATGTTCTAAATCGCTCAGGAACAGTATTTTTTTTCTGGATAATAGTACCCTATGTCGTTTTGTGTACCAATGACAATATGTTTACAAAATTTCATGATAGGTTTTACCCTCGGCTTCGTTCGCGTTAATGTCCTATATACTTGTTAAAGATCAGGAACGGTATTTTTTATTTGGACAAAAAATAGCCTATGCTCTTTTATGTACTCCTAACAATATGTGTACAAAATTTCGTGATGATCGGTTGAGTATTTAAAGCGTGAAATGGTGACAAACAAACAAACATTCGCATTTATAGTATTAGGTAGGATACCATGTAATACAATTGGATTTTTTCGATATAAATGTAAGTAATGTGGGGCAGACGAAACATATATCAGCATGTCTTTGGTTTTTTCGAATTTTTATTTTCCCACAAGCGCATTTATTTATTGTAGGCACGTGAACAAAGTAGAATTTCAAAACTCGTTAGTGAGATGGCGCGTCAGGGCTGACAGAAGAAGTTGAAGGAGAAGTGGGTGAAATAATAAGTGGAAAATCTAATATCGTCGATATATTGTGTGTGGAACAATAACTGCAAGAGAAAGCAAGCACGCTAAGAATTCATATTCTGCCGGTGTGTGTTGCGGATCTTCTATTATTGTAAATTTCAGGTGTGCGCTCTTCCAGAAACTGACTCTTATTCTCCATACCGATTTTCTTATACCTACCGATGAAAAAATGCTCACGGAAACTTTGATGAAAATACACAATGTAAAACTTCATAACATCCAGGCATTTCCTTCCGATCCGATCAAAAGTTACCGGCTTGTTCGGCGGCAATTTTAATCGGTTACGAAATACGTACATCAACTATTGGATTTTATACAACAGGAGAAAACAACCGACGCTTATAATTTCAATAGAAATTCATCTATCCAGATAAATGTTTCTGATAAAAGCACTTTAAATGGCAGCTATGTGGGTCTTTAAATAGCCAAAAAAAAAACGAAAAATTGGAAGAACTGGCCGATTTTAGGTATCTAGGAAGTCAGATAAGTCAGAACGGAAGGAGTAGTAGAGATATAAAGCATAGGGTAACATAGGGTCGACTCGCCTTCAATAAAAAGAAGTCACTTCTATGCTCGAGAACGATTAATTTAGAAATTCGGAAAAGTTTGTTAAAGGTGTATGTTTGGAGCGCGGCGTTGTACGGGTGCGAAACAAGGACGATGGACGCGGCAGAAAAGAAAAGGGTTTGAAATGTGGTGTTATATGCGAATGATGAGGATACCGTGGATAGAGAAGGTTAGAAATGAAGAGGTATTAAAAAGAATAGAAGAACAGAGGACTCTGTAGAAGTCAATAATAAGAAATAGGCGAGATGTGGGATGTTCTAGTTTTAGGGAAATGCGATAATTACATCAGGATAGGAAGGAGTGGAGGTGCGTGTCCAAGCAGTATTAGGACTGATGACCTTATGATGATAATGAGGAAGGCGGAAATGAAAAGGTTAGAAGCGTTTGAAATGTGGTGGTATAGGCGGATGATGAGGATATCGTAGGTAGGAAAGGTTAGAAATGAAGAGGTATTGGAAAGAATAGGAGAACAGAGGACTCTATGGAAGTCAATAAAAAATAGGCGAGATAGGTTGGTAGGACACCTTCTCAGGCATGAAGGTCTAGTCAGAGACATATTAGAGGCTGAAACAGGAGTTAGGAGGAGTAGAGGTAGACCTAGATTAGATTTCTCTTCGCAAATAGTTAAGGATGTGGGCTGTTCTAGGTTTAGGGAAATGCGAAGTTTAGCTCAAAATAGAAAGAGTGGAGGTACGTGTCCAACCAGTCTTAGGACTGATGACCTTATATGATGATAATGAGAAAGATGGTCCATTACAAAAAAATTTCCTGGGTTTTCCCATAAGGGGGATATGTCAGTATTGTTAAGAAATCTGCTTACGATTCCGCATGTATTAAGGATTATTGATTTCTGTAAACTTATGTACGTAAGTTTAAGTAGTTTCAACTCGGCTAGGCTAGCGTGTAATATTTTAGGTATAACACCTACTGATGATGTTGGAATAATTCGAATTGTGTTCTGATTCCACATTTCTTTTATTTTATCAGTCAAAAGAATACATTTTTGAATTTTCTCAATATGTTTTTGTTTAAGATTTTCAGTGTTTGGTACAGCGAC
>NW_020440601.1:0-4283 GCF_000699045.2 Agrilus planipennis | reverse complement strand
ACTGTTTGGAAAAAAAGCAAAGACTTATCAAGTGGCGCCCAACGTGGGGCCAGTTAAAGTATATTAGTGCAATATATTCGTATTAATCCGTCCCTGAGGTCAGCAAAGATGCCGATTCAAATCGAAATCTACACAAGATGACGAAAAATACGAAACACTTTCTGGAGTATCAAAACACCAAATGGCGTCCACATTAGATCAACCTTTCAAACTATCATCCCGACAACTAGAGGACATCTTGCAGCGTGTTCTTACCATATCCAGACCGTTGCCAGCTGCTCCATTGTTCAGAGGCGACATAACAGATAATCCTGAGCACTGTCTAAAGGACTGTGAGGACTACTTTAGGAAATACCAAATCAATCACAGGGAACAACTTAAAGTAGTTGTCGACCAGCTACAAGGTTCCGATGCAGTGGAATTAATTAACAAATATAATCAACCAGAAACGTTAGTTGCTCTGAAAGCGCAATTCTACAGCCAGAAGCAAGGGTCCAATGAAAGCACCGAAATGTTTCTGCTGAACAAATTGCAGCTAATGCCACGGTTAATACCAGGCGAACGGGAAGACGACTGCATTCAACTACTTATCGAGTTGGTTCGACCAAACATTCGAACCTTTCTGAGAGCTCCGAAACTGATCACCATAGACAAACTTCTCCGAAGAGCCGTCGAAATAGAAGGCGACCTGATGCAGGTATCAACAACAAACCACACCAAGTCACGAGAGGAAACAAGGACATCCGGTAAAGAAACCTCTACACCAGCCGCACCATCCCTACCAAAGTGTCACTATTGTCCTGGAAGACATTTTCACCGTAATTGCCAAGTACTAAACCAACGTCAATCGCAATTGGGAAACTGGGGACAGGCCGAGGAGGAAAACACCGCCCAACCCCCTCAACCAAGGCCGGACGTTCATCCTACAAGAAGCCTTAAGCCTGGGAGTTCCGTGGCTACAAGGTACCAACGCAAACTGCAACTTCGAGAGGAAGTGCGTCGATTTTGCACAATTACTCGCCATACAATTTATTGGGTTCGAACGACGCCGTCAATTAACGCACCGGCCACACCTATTAAAGAACCAATAACCAATTAACCAATAGTTTTCCTCCGGAATACCATGACCAGTTTCAAAAATTAGTCCAAGGCTTTTAAGAGGTATTTAGGAAGCCTTCGACCCCGACCAAAACCGCTCAACACATCATTCGGCTCTCGAAGAACGAACCTTTCTGTCTACAGCCGTACCGCTACTCTGAAGAAAAGAAAAGGTTGATCCAGAGTCAAATCGAATTAATGCTTACGGATAAAATAATCGAGCCGAGTCAGTCGACTTACAATTCGCCTGTGGTGATGGTTAATAAGAAGAGTGGCGATCTGAGGTTTTGTGTGGATTTCCGACGTCTTAATAGTATCACCCATGACGAAGTTTCACCTCTACCGGCAATTCACGAGACCCTAAAGGCAATAGGAAAATCTAGCATATTTTCCCCAATCGACTTGAAATCCGGTTACTGGCAAATTCCGATGCATCCCGAATCCCGGCATCTCACAGCATTTACCGCTCCGGATGGAAGGAAGTTCCAATTTCTAGTAATGCCATTCGGGCTAAAAGGAGCTCCTGCCACTTTCCAACGAACTATGGGACAAGAGGTACTGACGGGATATCTCCGGAAATTCTGCTTAGTCTATCTGGACGATACCATTGTTTTCTCCAGTTCATGGGAAGACCATGACCAGCATCTCCGCCGTGTGTTCGAGAGATTGCAACAGTATAATCTCGCCTGCGCTCCCGAAAAATGTGTATTTGGATCCAGAACGTTTACTTATTTGGGCCACTCCATATCAGTTGAAAGGAACTCGCCACTTTCTAGTCATCTGGGGAAAATCTACAAAGCGCCAGTTCCAACAACACGTAGAGAATTGAAAAAGTTTTTGGGCCTCTGCAACTGGCTACGGGAATATTTACCGCGTTTCGCAGAACTTTCAGCTCCCCTTACGACCTACTTAACCCAAGAAGAAAGTGGAGTTGGAGTCAGGCATGTCAACATTCTTTTGAACACATCAAAAGTCTTATGCAGCAGCCACTTCGCCTACACCGACCGGATTTTAGTAAGACATTCACCCTACAAACAGATGCCAGCAAACAGGGAGCCGCCGCCGTCTTATATCAGGAAGGACCAAATGATACGAAGAAAATAATTTCGTATGCTAGTACCCGATTCAATCCTATCGAAAAGGCGTATCACAGCAACGAGCAGGAGTGACTCGCCATCGTCCGGGCCATAAAAAAATATCGACCATACCTGGAAGACAAACGGTTTATCCTAAAAACCGATAACCGCACTATTACTAAAATCCCGTAGGTCACACCCAAGATGACACGGCCTTCCTCCAACGCTACCAAGGACAACATCCTTTGGGAGAAGAAAGAAATGATCTGATGATAATACCCACTTCTCTTCAACCACAGTTGATGTACAAATATCACGACAAAGCTGGACATCCAGGCATCCAGGAAACAGTGCGACAAGTCTCACAGTTTTATAAATGGACCAACCTGAAGTCGGATATTTCAAGTTATATCCGCCAATTTCGCATCTGCCAATGCAGTAAAGAGCAGCGTGTTACTCAAGCTCCACTTCGACCCCGAAAACCCCTTACACCTTGGGACACCATAGCTCTCGACCTGATGGGACCATATCCAAGAACATCCCGTGGAAGGAAATTCATCCTGGTCGTTACCGACCTGTTCTCCTGTTGGGTAGAAGCGTTTCACACCAGTTCAGCAACAACCGCCGTCATCGCCCGCCTACTGGAACAAGAAGTGATGCAACGATTCGGCTACCCTCGTGCGATCCTCATGGACAATGGGTCCCAATTTACCAGTCGACAGTGGCAGGCTGCGTGTATAAAGTGGAAGGCACACCATTGGACCACGGCTATTTACCATCCCCGGGCCAATCCCACCGAAAGACGCAACCAAGAAATCAAGACCGGTCTGCGCATATACTTACAGCAAGGCGAGCATCGTACCTGGGATACTCATCCTCTTCGACTAGCGCGGCCGGAGAAACGTAGCTACCGGCACCACACCCTATGAAGCCCTTTTCGGACGACCCCTTCTAAGACCAGGAGAGTGGAACAATAACCCCGGTGACGAATACACTGTAAACCCCCCCTACATACCAGGAAAGAATAGAAAACATCCGCCGACTCAGCACGAGTAACTGCAGAGCCAAGGGAACCACAACGCTAAGAACCTGGGAAATTGCTCTATTGCAAGGAACATCCCCTCTCCAGTGCAGAAAACCAGTTTCATGCCGGGTTCACTTCACGATGGTCTGGCCCTTGCCCGATCCAGGGCTACGCTGGGGGAAATACCTACTGGGTTGAGAAGGAAAACCGGCTAGTGAAGGTCCACCACGAACAACTTCGGCCAATCCCGCATCTAGGAGAATAAATTTCGTTCAAACCGGGGAGGAATTGTTGTGGACTGTAACTGCTAGCTATGAAATTTATTCTTGGAACACTATAACTACAGGTTTTCCCGTGACGTAGTTACATTCATTACCTTGCCGGCTACCTGAACTACCCCGTGCTACCAACTAAACTTATATGCAATAACAACTTTTATCTTCTATTTTAAATTCACTAATGTATTTATTTTCTACATTACTCTTGTTTTTCTTTTATTCCCACTATTTGGTTGTAGTTTCCCAATTAGGCCCTTTCAGTTTCTCTATTCTCTTTTTTTTGGCTTCCTCTTATTACATTCTTCGTTCAATAATTTTTCTTTCTATTTTTATTAATTTTTATCGTAGAACCACCGCTCTTCTTTCTAACACTATGTTTTCATGCATGTTCTGTCATTTCCTATAGTTATTTTTTGATTTTTTCCCGCAAATTAACGCTAAAAGCGAATTTGTTTTTATCGTTACCTTTCGCCCTTCTCTTATCACCCCACCATCATCCCTCTCTCAAACAAGAGCGGATACTGGCAAGTTGCTTTAGATGCTGCCGACAAGGAAAAGACCGCATTCTCGATCGCCACGGGCCTTTGGCAGTTTACAGTTATGCCTTTTGGTTTATGCAATGCCCCGGCGACGTTCGAAAGGTTGATGAAGAAAATCTTGAGTGATCAAATTGGAAAGACTTGCTTGGTATACCTGGTAGACATCATAGTGGTTGGAAGCACCTTTAATGAACATCTACAGAATTTGCAAGCGGTATTCTAGCGGTTACGCGAGGCCAATTTGAAACTCAGCCCGAAAAAGTTCCAC
>NW_020440600.1:0-4316 GCF_000699045.2 Agrilus planipennis | reverse complement strand
TTTTAAAAACCTTGTTTTTCTTGGTCAGGCCGGAAACTTATCAATCCACCCTCGTATACTACATATTTACAAAGAATACATGAAGTATTACGAGCAATATATGATGCACCAGTTCGTGGCTACTGATCTATCGAAATCCTTTGGTTTTCATTAGCGCGCCGTAAACAGCGCCAAAAGAAAGTATCATCAACTACTTGCAGCAATTAAACAGCGATCAATAAATAACTGCAAGCTAACCTGCTAACTACTAACCTGTTAATGTTACATACTATGCAGATACGTACTTTCCAGGTATTACTTATATGAAATTTCGTGCTCTAGGAAAATGATCTAATTCAATTATCTTTATTTAGAAGAAGTAGCCGATTTTAGGTATCTAGGAAGTCAGATAAATCAGGACGGAAGGAGTAGCAGGGATATAAAACAGAGGATATCGCAGGGTCGAGTCGCCTTCAATAAAAGAAATTCACTTCTATGCTCGCGAACGATTAATTTAGAAATTCGATATGTGTATATTTGTAGCATGGCGCTGAATGGGTGCGAAACATGGACAGTGGGCGCGCTGGAAGTGAAAAGGTTAGAAGCGTTCGAAATGTGGTGCTACAGGCGAATGATGATGATACTGTGGATAGAGAAGGTTAGAAATGAAGAGATATTAGAAAGAATAGGAGAACAGAGGGCTCTATGGAAGTCAATAAAGAAATAGGCGAGATAGGTTGGTAGGACACCTTCTCAGGCATGAAGTACTACTCAGAGACATATTAGAGTCAGAAACGGAAGTTAAAAGGGGTAAGGTAGACCTAGATTAGATTACTGTTCGCAATAGTTAAGGATATGGGTTGTTCTAGTTTTAGGGAAATACGAAGATTAGCTCAAGATAGAAGAGTGGAGGTGCGTGTCCAACCAGTCTTAGGACTGAGGAACTTATCATGATGAAAAGACAGCATTTTTTAAGCTTTACAAAGCACTCTATTTAGTCATTCGGTTAAGGATCTTTTGGAAAGGATTTTACCATTTATCGGTATTCTCTTGGCTGATTTGCCAACCAACGACTTTTATTTGCTAGTCAACGTGTTTTTGTTAATTAGTTATTCGACGATGTAGTCTTACCATGAACTACTACATCAACCTACCAACTTGTTTTGGTAGGCAGGTATTAGTCACGAAATTTTCAACACGTTTTACCGTCCACGATCACGTATATACCCACCTAAACGTTTTACGTTCGCACTACCTTATTAGAAAGGTAAGAGAACCCACTGCTGGTTTCTTTCTATTTTAAATGTCGCCTTGAAGGTCTTTGTGTGGGCAACACCCATCATTTTTGCAATTTGCATGTAAAATACACCAACGTAACGCTCAATAACAAAATCCCACAAATACCAATCGTTGTTAGGTTGTTATACATACATACATATATTGCAGACATGATATTCAAATGAGTGAAGAAATAAATATTCTTGCCTTTGAATCTTACACATTATCTCCGACTCATAAAACTTCGGTTTGTTTTATTTATTAAATTTCGTATTAAAAATATAATTCTTTAATGTCAAAGACCGAAAGTTGTTTCGTAGAAATGAAACGATTACGTATTTCCTGCCTGAGAAGTATTTATATTTACTTTAAGAAATCATGATTACGCAGAAATAGAAAAGACAAAAGACATCTAAGTGGTTGTTCTCAGTTTAATGTGGTAACTTATTGAAGTGAAACCACCAGATTGCGCTAATGAGTGCAGAAGGTGTGAGAAAACTCGTCGCAACGAGGGAAGTTAACATTATCTGTAGACATAATTTCTGTAAAGCTCGTGTTGTTTTCTAATTAGAGAGGGAGATTTAAAAAGGGTACGATAATACAAACACTAAAAGCTTGCAAAGCAATGACATCGTGGCTAGTTAACAAACTCTCCGGCTTCCACGTTGTTGATAGGGTTGCGATAGGACATTCGCTATTTGTGGTGAAATTTCTATATAGACGAGGGATATTACGATTTTTTCTGTCACGAAAAAGCGTTACGGCCGCGTGGAGGGGATAGACGGGGTGAGAAGCGGAAGCGGTGGAGGGAGAAAAAGGCTGGCAGGGGGCGGAGAGAGGGCAAAGGCTGTATTGGATGGATATAATGCGCAGCCGCGCGGAAAGCGGGGACTCAGCTAGAGTCCCTGCGGCGTCTGCTGTGCTCAGCTGTTGTTTTCTTACCTCTGCTCTCCACACGGCTGGGCATCATCACCTCTATTTGCGGTCTGTGTAAAAACCAAATCACAATTTCCAGTAAACCTGTGAAAACGAAATGTGTGCTGGGACACATAGTAGAATTGAAAAGTCAACGGACAAGTGGAAAAACGAATCGCAACAGAGTTTTACGGGCAGGTTTTCAAATTGGACAAGTACATTAACAAAAATTTTTGTTGCAATTCGTTTTTCCACTTGTCCGTTGCCATTCGTTTTCCAACTTGTCCGTTGAAATTTTATTTCTACTATGTGTTCCACCACACATTTCGTTTTTTTTTTTTTAATTTCAGACCTTATAAATTAAAAAAAAATAACTATCCATTTGTAATATACTTTTTTTTAGTGTGTACTGCTTTAATCTAATTTCAATTTTGATTTAATATATGTTATCAAATAAGACAGCAATGAAGACTATAACAATCAAATACCTACTACAGAAATTTCACTTTTATTTTTGTTATAGACTTCAATAAACCTTTTTCTCACGTTGCCGTATTTTTTATTTCGTTGGTAACAGTTTTGAGCATTCCATAAAATGTCTCACTTCTAACTTGGTTGGTTTTTGACTGATGCATAAGATAGTTTTCCAGGTGTTTGTGTAGCTGTTTTTCCAAAAAACTTGAGGAAAAATTACCTGTAGGTACTTGTGTAAGCTTTTACGGCTTCCTTCGTATTATAAATGGGCAGACATCTAATTATCTCAAGTTAAAAATGTTAATTTTCAATTATCTGATAATCTTCAGTCTAGCACAGTTAAAGCGTTACCGTGATGATAATGAGATATGATGTCATGCCGAATGATTTCACAGTTGCCGTTCAAGACTATGAAGTCAGCTAGTGTATGATGAAGGATGTAGGCGATATTATCTTGGCATACAGCGATCCTAGGATAAGTTTATTTATTGGTGCGATATGCACCGTCTATCCTTCTGGTTTCTACAGTAAAATAAAGAAAAACTGGCCAAAAACGTTGAAAAATAAAAACCGACTTTACAAAACAGAGAGGTAGACATCTGTAAATAATTGTTGTCCACTATTAGGTACTGTATGAAAATTTTCGCATCGATATTATTCAATCATTAAATATTTATCCTTTATGTTTTTATTTGCTATAGGTTGGTAGGACAACTTCTCAAGCTTAAAGGTCTAGTCAGAGATATATTAGAGGCAGAAACGGGAGTTAGAACGGGTACAGGTAGACCTATATAGGATTAATGTTCGCAAATAGATAAGAATGTGTGTTGTTTTAATTTTAGGGAAATGCGAAGATTAGCTCAGGATAAGAAAAAGTGGAGGTGCGTATCCAACCAGTCTTAGGATTGACGACCTTACGATGATGAATATGTATGTCAACGGTACGAAAAAACATTCGAGTTAGGAATGATTTCGATATATAGAAGTTGGTGTTACAGAAGTTCGACTGTACACATACATATATATATTTTCTATTGTTAAGTTCATTAAGCATATGTTTTTTTAATACGTAACATAAAAGAAAGTGCATCTTCGTAATCCTTTCTGATCTAAACACGGCGAAGATCCACTTATTGGCGTTTACGTTCGTATACAAGAATGTTTGATGTACACGTGTAATTTCCTAGCAAATAGGCTAAGAGTGGGCGTAAAAGGTTAAGAAGGCGTTGTATAGAACTATACGTTATTGAACCGATCAAAAGTAATCGAGAAACGCGCTTCTTCGCGCGGCACCTAGCAGAGAGAGCGTCACGTCGCGTCGCACGACTTGAATCAAGCCGGCCACGGCCGTGAGATAACTTTCTCTTTTGTTTGTTCCGAGCTCTTGAACAAGTACGAATGGAGATACGTATGTTGCCCTATGGCACTTATGCTCATAACTGGCTATAGAATAAGTAATAATCACTTGCTCGAATGGTCTACTTTTTGTTGCAATTACAATACCTACCTACTATAAACATCTACGAGGGTGGATTGATAAGTTTCCGGCCTAACCAAGAGATGACGCCACCAGGGCTACCTTGAGGTGACATTCTATAGTACCATCCTTGGATAGCTTGTAGCTATAGTTTCAGCCCGATCTCCTTGCTAGTGTAGGTTTGACAGCACGC
>NW_020440599.1:0-4291 GCF_000699045.2 Agrilus planipennis | reverse complement strand
TCAAACCACGTCAAAACGAATTTCAGACTGATTGATAGGTTAGTTTGGATTTGGCAGCCATTCCACTCAGACGTGCTTCGTTATTTTCGCTAAGATGGAAAAAGAGCAGTATCGTTCGGTAACTCGCTTTCTGTTTTTGGATGGGAAAAAAATGCGAGGAGATGAAAACAAAGTTGGATACTGTTTATGGAGACGTTTCGCCATCTACGACCACAGTTAGATATTGCTTCAACGAATTTAAACGTGGGACAAGATCAGTTTTTGATAGATGCGACCAGGAAGCCTGGCAAACGTTGTTACCGAGGAAATCATTTTACGGATTTTTTAGGAAAAGGAACAACGATCACTGGACAATACTACAGTGAGTTATTGGACCGCTTCGACAAATAATTGAAGGAGACACGGACGCATTTGACGAAAAAGAAGGTGCGTTTTCAACACGATAACGCACCGGCACATTCATCAGGAGTTGTTGCCGCCAAACTGCATGAATTACGTTATGAATTTGCTGCCGCACACCCGGTACTCACTCGATTTGACTTTATTTGACTCAATTTTGTTTTAAGAAATTGCTAAACATTTTGGTCTAGTACTGTACAGTTCCAGCCGATCTCCTAAGACCGCCCATCGAGAGCTCTGCTCGTTCAAGCTTGTTCCAACTATTTCTGTCTTGCTCACGCCTAGTATGTATTCTTTCTATCTTCGCGCAGATTTCTTTAAGGTCACAATTCTAACAAATTGAAATGGACTGTAACTGATTGTAGATTCAATATGAATTCATAATGATTTCATACAATTATTGATAAATCGAAACTATTTTCTAATTTTAGATACTTTGACAACAATCACCCATACAAAGGACAATTTTTAGTTTTTATTTTTATTTTCCGAACTGTAATAGAAGCTGATGTCAAATAAAGAACGATTTTATTGGACAATTCTGTGACAATCTTAAAATGCGCACTGTACAAATTGAACACTTGAATGTTTATTGTGTACTATCCTTTTTACGACTAATCTTCTAAAATGTCCCATAACAGTTAATTGGTTTTAAAGTTAAAGGATGGAATAGCCTCTAACCGAAAAAAGTTAAAATCGTAAATAAAATTTTAAAACAATGGCTATTGATAATTCAATTTGTTCTAAAGTCCTGCAGGCTGTAGATATAGGTAACTATTGTGATTAAAAACCATAAACATTCCAGCCAATTTAAGAATAAAGGATTACATTACATTACAATGTAAGTTTGTTCTCTGTAATCCACCCTTTAAGCTTTGCTCATGATAGTAGACATTCTTTACAAAATTCTCGGGTATTTTAGAAATAATTTTTATGGACTTTACAATCATTAGGAATTTTAACTAAATTAAATTGAATTGAATTTTCCGACAATCGAACAGTAAAATAAAAAGTAATAAGAATTACATATAGTTACAAAAAAACTTCAATGATTCTTAAACTTGTAGAATATAGTCAGTCTGTAACGTGCACCGGATGGTTTTGTTTTATTTAATCTTTTGATTAGAGAAGCTATTGTATTGGGAAAACTTCGTTCCCGTCGCAAAAACCAGGAAGAAAATTTGCTCGAATTTTCCCAGATAGTTTGAATGCTACGTAAATTGTAGAGTTGCTTTAAGGGTTCGTAATCCATTTGCAGATTATACATCTGCTTTGCAACCGTTGACAAAGACACAGAAAACTATTGTTTTAAACTCTTTGTCACATTTTTTCGTTTCAAACGTCGTTTAAACTTTATTTCAGTTCTAAAGATAACACTTTTTTTTAAACTTATTTGACGTTTTACATTTAAAAGAAACAGTCCCTATATAAATAATGTCAGGTTGCAAATTAAAGTGCTGTAACTTAAATTAAATTTTACTTCTCCCTTTTCTTGTATATCTTATGCATCTGTAATTTTATCACTATATTCTTAGATGACGTTGTTGGGCTCTTCTCAACACCCAATACGATTATAATTTGCTATCTTTTGATTATTCAAATTGCATTGTGTTGAATTAATTATAACAAAGGAAACATCAATTTAAATTTACGTTGATATTAAAATTTTATTTAATCTGTTACCATTACCTATACAGGTAAAAGCGTGGGTATTTGGTCCATATTTTTCTTATTATTCTACTAAATGTAATACTAGGGCAGTATATTTACTAATATTTTCTGCTAACTGTAGCATTTCAAAATTTTGATAAAAGTTTTAGGAAGGAATCTACCTGCTAAACTGAATGTGTATGACATTGTATCAATTCGATTCTGCTTTGTAATTTATCGAAACTGTTTACGTCATGCTGATGAGATCCAATAAGATCGACCTCCACTCTTTCTTATCCTAAACTAATCTTCGCATTTCTCTAAAACTACAACCTCCCGCATCTTTAAGCCTTCATTCTTTTATGAAAATAGTAGTAAGATTTCTTTCATTTCCTTTTGTTGGTATATTTCAAATTGTAGATAGTAAGTAATTTAAAGTTTTAGAAGCGTTTATACCAGTCGGTTTAATGGCTCAATCGATGAACGATTTCTTATTATAAGCTTTACAATATTTGGAGTTCACAAGAATTTTCATTTTACAAAAATATTAAAATGAGAACCACCCTCACAAGATGGTGGCTAATTTTTTTAGCTAATGATAAATATAAAAAATTATAAGCCCCAGTATTACGAGATGCAGATTTCTAACGACAGAAGCCCTCCAGCCGTTTGAGACCAAAAGGGCGAAACTTGCTATAATTCACAAAGCCTTATCCATAATACAGCCGGCGGATCTTGATTATCCACTGGTTGCAGTATGCACGCATCATCAGTATCGCCACGGGAATTACTATAATAAATGCATATGTACGCATCACACTAGGTGTTGCCAAATGAAACAGGTTACGCACATAATAAACATTTAGGTGTGCGATTCAGGGACCAATTACACAGCTTTTATTCCCTGCCCTTAATTAACCGCAATTTATTACATTCGATTATTTTTGTTACGTTGGCAATTACAATAAATTCCGCCGTGGTTCGAATTGTTCGAGTTCGCTGGTAGCAGCTCTTACCCGTTGTAGCCCTGTCCGCTCGGAAGTTGTGCTTTATCCGCAATTATTTCCCCTTTCAGGCTAATAGGGAGAGCAACCGCGGCGACGGCTTTAGTCGTCGCGTGAACATTTTCACTTTAATTTACACAAATGAAGAGTGCTGAAGTACTTATTAAGTGGCACAAACGAAAAATAACGGCTGTAATTCATCGAACAAAAAATTCTCACCGTAACGAACGCAAACAAGGGTTAATACTCCCTGCTCAACATCAGCAGGAAATATCTGCTGATTGTGATAAATAACTTCTACTTATATCGAGGGGAAGCGAATTATTCGGCTAGTTTGGTTATGAAATACATCAACTGAATATTAATAGGTACAAATTTAGTGAAGGATTGAAAGACTAAAGCCCTAGAATAACATTTTTTAAACCAATAGCAAAATTAAGACATTGATTTATGGTACGTAAAATATTTCTCTATATTGACCTGTAGTTTCACCAGCACTACTATTATCTTAAAACCATTGAATTTATGTTAACATACGGCAAATATATCAACGATCGACATATGATAGATGAATTACATACCTATGGGCAGGATTATTATAAAAATTGGTCCGTCCTAAATATATGCTTTTGGTATACTAATTTACCATATTAAATATGAAATTATTTAGGGGTCGTCATTCAGAATTTCACGTTTTTAGATCACTCCCTCTCCCTTCGTCACGTTTCGTCTCACTTTCAGCGACCACCTTAACAAATATTACGTCACAAAAGTTAGTCCGCCACCCCCTTGTGATTAAAAATTGCAATGGGAATGACATTATTTCGTAATGAAAAATTTTAAGAACTGCCAGGTTAAGAAAAAATTAAAACATAATTGACGTACTGTGAAAGTTACATTTTCTTAGACCCCCTCCCCCCTTATCATCTCGTAACGTTGAGCTTACACCTATCCCCCTTTTGCAAACGAATTTTGTGAACGACTCCTTACGAGAAATTTCATTTTATTCCTGCAATATATCAGCATTATGCAAAAGCTTAACCCCTTGTTTTGTGTGACTGCAATTCTGTAGTTAATTCCTCTAAAACGAAGTTTTTACTATTGAAATATGAACGACTTTATCAAAATTTTAAAGAAATCATGAATACAGATTTTTTTTTAATTTTTACAAATTGGATCGATGCTCAAGTGAATTTTCTTAGGTGTATTATGTTACAAATTTTGTTAATCATGTATTG
>NW_020440598.1:2197-7539 GCF_000699045.2 Agrilus planipennis | reverse complement strand
GATATTGACAAAATAGTACCTATTGTATGAAAATAAAATAAGGTAAAACAAAAATACTGGTATGCAAGGGAAGAAAAAGAAGGGAAAAAACGAATATAAAGATAGGAGAGAAAGATTAGAAGTGGCCGGCTTTAGATATCTAGGAAGTCAGATAAGTCAGGACGGAAGGAGTAGTAGGGATATAAAGCAGAAGATAGCGCAGGGTCGAGTCGTCTTGAATAAAAAGAAGTCATTTCTATACTCGCGAACGACTAATTTAGAAATTCGAAAAAGATTGTTAAAGGTATATGTTTTTAGCGCGGTGCTGTACGGGTGCGAAACACGAAAAGGTTAGAATCGTTCGAAATGTGGTGTTACCGGCGAATGATGAGGACACTGTGGATAGAGAAGGTTAGAAATGAAGAGATATTAGAAAAAATAGGAGAACAGAGGACTCTATGGAAGTCAATAAAAAATAAGCGAGATAGATTGGTAGGACACCTTCTCAGGCATGAAGGTCTGGTCAGAGAGATATTAGAGGCAGAAACAGGAATTAAGATGAGTAGAGGTAGACGTAGATTAGTTTACTGTTCGCAAATAGTTAAGGATGTGAAATGTTCTAGTTTTAGAGAAGTGTGAAGATAAGCACAGTATAGGAAAGAGTGATGGTACGTGTTTAGCCAGTCTTAGTACTGACGACCTTATGATGATAAAGACAGGTTACCTCAAGTTAATGAAGAAATTTGTTATTCTTTATTATCTTTAGCAGGATGAAATGAAATTGATTTCACATTAGTGTTTAATAATTATTAAAATATTTTTTATATTTATTCAGAGTATATATTCTCCACAAATCCGATACTTCAGAGCCTATTTAACTAGCAAACAATGGTTACATTGTAATTATTTGTTGAAATTGGAGATTGTTCAGATGATTGGATTACTGAGGCAACATCTAGAATAATCACACTTACGAATAATCAAACAACCAGCCGATGATTATGTTGTTAGCTGTACAGAGATATCAAATGGCGATAAACCGGATATCACGGGTCTGTCGATCAAGAAAATTAATATCATCCATTATTCGACTACCTGTAGTGGGTGGTTTTTACAACACCTTCATAAAATATAAGCGTTTTCCAAGTAGAAAACGAGAGAATTACTGAATTCAAAAAAATCGTCAAGGAAGTAAATTTCGCGTTAAATTTGGTTTCGTAAAGTGGCGCTTTTCCCTGCGTACCCGAACGGCCCATTTTATTTGTTCCCAGCTTCTACATGTTTTATGCAAACTTCGTTATTTTATACTGCAGGAGGTGCGACAGCAACAAAATTAAGAAAGCGTCTCGAACAAAATAATAAAATTCGAAAAAGTGCCGACAAAGTGAGTTTTACTTAAAAATCGTTACTTTTTCCGCTTCCGTTAAAAGGAGACGGTTTTATTCGAGAGAAATTTTATTTATATCATTCGTTTCCGATTTTCAGTTATCACGACGGACGAAGGAGGCATTTTATTAGAGAAAGAAAAACCACCAGTAAATCTCTAAAATAAATGCAAACCTGTATACAAACAACTTTACTTTTTCCCAAAGTGCTCAAAAATCTTAAGCGCCTCCAACCAACACCACCTTGGGATTATAATTAAGTATAATCATAATTAATGCGATTAAGACCCTCTCAGTTTTTCTGGACTTAAAAAGTATCAGATTACAGAATTATTTAGGGTAAAATATTAGCCCCATCGTTTGCTGTGCTGGCGTTCGTGGCCTTAGCATTTTTTACTACTCCGAATGAATATCAAGCAGCAAGTCAAATAAAAGTTTTCAAACTTCAACCGTGCATCCGTCTTCTGGATGAACTAATTAAAATCGGCGAGCCGACTAATTTAACGAGAGACGACGTTGAACCAGACGAATGTGTATAAGTAACGCAATATGTATATGTGCAACCCTATTTATTGCATAAACATATTCACACACAATTACTAGCAGGCTCTTGTATGGAACGCACAAACTGCGCGCAAAATGATGAAACAAAGATCGCTCATGCACGTAGTAACGAGTCGGTGCATTGCCTCAATTACACGCAAATACGTAACGTATCATATATCATCACGTATACACTTGAATACATAGTTGTTTACTGTGTAAACATTTCCGTTGCGCACGGGAAACGAAAGAAAAGCACACTGATTTAGCCGTTGCTTATCCCAGTCGCACCTGTCGATCAATTTTGCTTTCAGCAAATAAACCGGCAATGTTTACCGCTGCTATCTATTTATTGCGTTTACGTTATTACCTTATAATCATAGTCTGCACGAATCAATCAAAAAGGTAATGACTGCTGAAATTGTTAACATCACGCTGAACTCATTTCATACTTGTAAAGTATTTGAGTAAAAGTATTTAAAATACTCTTAAGAGTACAGTAGAATCCGCTTATAATGGCATCGAAGGGAAATGACAAACACGTCATACTAAGCGGGCGTCATACAAAGCGTAGTCTTAGAAAATAAACAATTTCCTATTTTGGTTATTTATTTAGTTTAATAGAGAGAAAAACTACAAATTGTATATATTTATTACCAGAAAAAGAAAAAGAACGATGAATTGTAATATCAATATACATGAGGGGTCAAAAAAATGAGCAAAAATGCTATTATTAATCATTTGGGTCACTATAGCCGGATATTTCTTCAGAATCAGTCATAATTAACGATATATCCTTTTAAACGGACTTATTATATCCAAACTTTCCTATAGAGAATTTAATATGAAAACCAAACTTAACACTGCAATTACTTCATATTAAGCGGTTGGTCAATATAGGCGGAGTCATAATAAACGAATTCCACTGTATTTGTATTTGAAACACTTTTGAATGAAGGTATTTATTATTTGTATTTGAATACAACATTTTGTTTATTTTATTTGATTTTGCAAGTACTTTTTCAAATAATATTATTTTTTAATCTGAAAACGATTTGTATACGATTCAACTCAAAAGAATATATAATTATGTATAAATTGTTAAGAAAGTTATTGTTATAATAATTGTAATAATGCATATATGTTTTCCGATAGAAAATCTTTCTATTTGTATTTAAATACCTGTACAAAACCAGGTATTTGTATTTGAATTTAAATACTCTATAAAGTAAGAGTTAAATTTGGGACAGTGTTGGTCTTTCTCATGCTTTGCTCATCATTAATTGTTACATATTAAGAGAAGAACTACGAAGGTCTATGGGAGATGATTTTGGAATTACACGAATTGCTACCAACTATCAAATGAAATTCCACGGAACGTTTAGTATCTACAAATCATAAAAGCTTACAAACGTGTCAAATGCATAAGCACTTTAAACAAATACGAACATTAAATGCGAAAATTTTGAGTAACACAAAACAAAAGCATGAAGGACGATATACTTCGGTGAATGAGTGAGAATGAAGTCAAAATTCCAACTGTATACGTATATATTTTTGAAAGCTATTCAACGCAAGTAGCGATGACGTTTTGACGGTGTTTTGCAACAAGTTTTTATGTCGACAAAAATAAGGCGGGGTGTTGCAGCTTCTTTGGTGGGAAACTAGAAAAACATTTTTATCCGCGTGTTAACCTCGCTTATTCCGGTTGAATGCGATTTTTGCTGAAGCCCTTAAGGCAAACATTTAATCTCTTAATTTAACCACGATTCGTTCTTCTTTGCAAAGAGAAGCTCGTCCTAATTCCGTTAACAAGGAGTTATTTATACAGACGATACTAACGCCGTCTCTTTCTTAGACTACAAATCAGTAGGAGAGAGATACGACGTTGCTTTATTCCTTCGTATTTAATTGTATGATTTCTCCTAATTAATGCCAGCAGCATGTCTTCATAGTTCTTACAATAAGTCTCCATCACAACGTTGAAACAGATAATAATCTCATTGGCCCATCCGAAAATAGGCTTAACGAATTTTTATAATAATTTGGACATTTGCTCCCTCAACATCAACCTAATTGACCAAGGTTAATTACTGTTAAAGAAGGAAGAGTTTTAGCCGCTTCACCGCCCTGACTCGCTTCTTATTCTAATGGATTTATTAACAATCCATTGCACTATTTAAAGGATTGCTAATTGATAAGTCTTGGTTTGTAATTATACTGACAAGGTAGTAGTGATCTAAATAGAAATTTATGGTTTACGAATATTGCGTTATAATATGAATATTAATTACTTTCTATAAAAGAATTTCCGATGAACTAAAAATGAGCAAGTTCCAACGTGGTATTGTCGGACAGTAGGTATTTAAATGGATAAGTTTTTGTGGCATGTCCTCTGGGAAATTAATTTCATTGAGCATGTGCACAATTATAAACCATAATTTAATATTTGTTATGAAAACGAACATGCAACGTTAAAATTTAATTTGTCACAACGAAAATTATTTTAGTTCTATTCTATTCCTTTACGTTGACTGAATGATTCGAAACTCACGTGTACGTACAAAAGGCGGACAGAACTTCGAGTATCAGTAAAACTTTTCGAACGTCTGCAACGGTAAAGTGTCTGTCCCTGGAGAGCTTCTTCGGTAAGGATTCCGGAATTCAATATTAAAGCCCTTTAAAATATGCACTTGAGGTTAAATTGACCGTCCCCGTATTACACCGCAAAAATGTGAACATATACATGAACACGTAGCCGAATTACGGCGAAAGCTAGCGGAAAAATTACAATGTTTAAAATTTCACAAAACGACATGACGTTGAACTGTGTTCATATTCAGACACAGTTTCTTGTACGATCCAAACGAACGAGGAATTTTAAATATACAAAAAAAAAAGGAAACGAAGTTAATTGGCGAAATTAATTAACTTCGTTTTCTTTTTATTTAGATACGAATACAGACGAGATTAGCTTCTTAACACACAACTTAAAATAAAGAATTTTATTTACAGAATTTATAAAAAAATTATGTTCGATATTACCACACTCATTCATGAAGACAAGATACAGAAACAATAATTAATCCGAAACAAATTAGTCTAAGAAGCGTCATTAACAATAGTTCGCTGCGCAAATCAGATGCGTAATGCTTTATAGCGCAGCGGACTACATTACGAACCCCTATTTAGCCTTTTTAGGGTTAACTAAAATTTGCAAACACCTAAAGGCAGTAAATACTTATTCACAGAAATTATTAAGTAAAAAAAATGTTACCAACTGAGGATGACAGTGATAATTCGAAGTGGTCTGTATTCTGTCGAAACTGCCAGACGCGGATCGCGATTTCGATCTTTTTTGATCTCATCAGCGCGTCGCAGGCAGCTCCGACAGAACACAGACCAACTTTTACCTGCTGTCTTAACAGTGCGTTT
>NW_020440598.1:0-1989 GCF_000699045.2 Agrilus planipennis | reverse complement strand
GTCGGAGCTGCCTGCGACGCGCTGATGAGATCCAAAAAGATCGAAATCGCGATCCGCGTCTGGCAGTTTCGACAAAATACAGACCACTTCGAATTATTTTATTCGATTAAGCTAACGTGCCTATCACGTTGAGGTGAGCTACGCCGGGATTAGTTTCAGCAAGTTGATATCTATATTTTTAAATGGACCTTGTTGGAGCATACGTAATCCTCAAATGTAGCATCTACAGATGGCGCTCACCACGCCATTGGATACCACGCTGTATTTTTGAAAGTGTCTATTCATTGATTTCTAAGTTTTCAGAAACAGAAACCCGCCTATATGTTTTATTATATTCATTATTCATCCCCTTTAACTGTAAATGAAAATATGTGCCTACCTAATCAAAATGTAAAGAAAGTACATTCGGTCATATTCACTTTAATCGTTTTAGCAACGAATCAACAAAAAAATGAATTGCTGCAATGCATGATTAATGTAAACAATATTTTTGAATATCGACCGTTCGCAAGTCAAACAAAACTGATTGGCTTGTGATCAAAGATTTTTGCGGCAGAGTACGCTTACGTGGCATGTTTACAGATTATTCAAATCAAATTCCTACGGCAAGCATTTTCGGTTTTAATGTTATTTAATTATTAACCAGAACGGTGTAACAGATAACTACGTACATATACCTCAACCCTTGTGGATGTAAAAGAAAACCAAACAATTTCCAAACGGTATAGTGCGTGATCATTAATTAAAACCGGTTATTTTGTGTGAAACGCTGCATTTACAAATACAAACATTAATACTTGTTCTAGCGTAAAAAACCTTCGTAAATAATTACGAATCACTCATGTACCAATGAGATGCAGGTATGTATGTAATTACGCAATTAAAAGTAAAATGCATGTTAATGATTGCATTACATTAAATGTGGTTAATATGTATGTACATTTCTGATTTTATCCGATGATTCTAATTACCTAAATACCAAACAAATAGCGGATAAATGCGAGTTCGATTGAAGCGCCGAAGTTTACTTATATACGAAGTCTGTTCAAAAAGTAGTATCGCCAATATCGATTTTTTTGTGGCGTTATGTTGGTACTCATGTCTGTCACTTATACCAACAAGTTAGGTCATATTGAATGTTCACTTAATTTTTGACAGCTGCCTTACTTGCACGTGTTGTAGCTCGTCTTCGATTTTTGCCTATTCCAAAAAATGGATCAAAGAATCTATGTCAAATTTTGCGTGAAAAACAAAATTAAGTGCACGGACGCATTCAGAATGCTAACTGTGGCATATGGTGAAGCTACCTTGAACTAAAAGAATGTTTATCGGTGGTACAAGATGTTTTCAGAAGGCCAAGAAAATGTGAACGACGAAGAGCGTGTCGGACACCCACAACAAACGAAAATATTCATGAAATGAAAAAATAGTATTGGCAAATCGTCGATTGCTCAATTTCAACCAAAAACAGCATCGCATTAACATTACTAAGGACTTCGTCCGCGACGAGCCGCTTCCGAGGATCATAACTGGTAACGAATTATGGATTTATGGTCATGACGTGCAAACGAAAGTTGAATCATCCCAATGGAAGCTGCCGCACGGTCCAAGTTAGGTCGAATGTGAAGGTTTTGCTTACAGTTTTCTTCGATTGTAGGGGCGTAATGCATCATGAGTTCTTGCCACAGGGTAGAACAGTCAATAAGAAATATTACCTGAAAGTTATGCGCAGATTTGTGGAAGAACAAAAATTGGCTTTTGCATCATGATAACGCCTCTGCTCACACATTGTTGCTTGTGCGAGAATTTTTGGCTAAACAACACACTAATAATGCCGCAGGCACCGTATTCCTCAGATTTAGTCCACTGTGACTTTTTCTTGTTCCCGAAGACTACGATTGAGGAGATAAAGACGGCCACGAAGGAGGAGATCACAAAAAAATGATTTTTTGAAGTACTTCGAGGATTGGAAAAAACGTTGGCACAAGT
>NW_020440597.1:0-4308 GCF_000699045.2 Agrilus planipennis | reverse complement strand
AAAGTTTACCCATAAGAGAGTAACGGGTGGCAAACTCTGGGTGTTGGTGACACTACCCCTGGGCGATAATGATTGCGACGCTCCTATCAATGTAAATAGACCTCTTAACTAGTTTTTTGTATATTGATCTTCATTGACAGAGAGATCCTTTTGTAAATGTTTTTATTCAATTCTCTTTATCATTTTATATATAAAAAAGTTGTTATTGTTTTTCAAACTTGCCCTCTTATCATTTTAGTACCTGATCCCCAGTCACGCCAAAATAATTAAATTGCATTAGAATCAGGTAATTAAAATAAATAATTAACAAATTACCGATGTGACATGAGTGGTGGAGACACCGTTTCTAAATTGAGCGTGACAATATTAGTACATACTACTTCAAGAAGTTACGTAAATGTCCACTAAGAAATATGTTAATTTCTATGTATGACTAATTTTTTACGTTATCTCTATTTTTCTGATCTAAAATGGCGGCGAATTGTGTAGGTGGTCATAAATCTAAATTGTGTGTGCTGAACATTATACGAGGACGAAGAAGTGTAGAGATACACAGAATAAACTTGCATTGTGACTTCACGATGACACCGTGTACAACAGCCCTTGTTCAGGTGTGATGCAGTGGCGAAGCATTACCAGGAGGGGCAAATCAAGGGAGTAAACCTATTGTTCATTAATTGTAGTAGAACATGAAAAGAATTACAAATATTAGTTTGGTAATGACAATGCAAATATTTGGACTTGTCTGAGTTTTAATTTGGTAGATGTTGTTAGTGAGTGTACTCATACAAAAGTGCGGATTCCTTACTTATATGTAAAGGAAAAGGAAAGGTGGTAGTAGTAAGTATTAATAACGGAAAAAGGAAAGATAAAACGATAATGTTTTCAGGTTGGTTACTATTCTCCTTGTAGTAGCTCTTACACTCAAAATAATGAGGACTTATTCGAGTATCTGTACAATTTTGCAGAAGAAAATTTACAACAATCAGTCTCGGTTGAATTCTATAGAAGTATCAGAGTCGTTGCTCTATGAAACAAAAGAAAAGGGGAAAAATAAAATGCGTACTCACTACTGTAAAAAAAGCATTAACCAGAACGGAAAGTAAATTCCACACTAACTTAAATCGTTTAAATAGAGCTACAATTCCGTATGAGCTGATACATTAATCCGAAGAATACAACTTATGATTAAAGTGAATGTATGCTTCAGATTTCTGATGGTTAAATGGTGTAAAATGATGTCAGGCAGATATTCGAGAACTTACTATTGTAAATGGAAACCCTGCACACGCGTTAAATTAATAAGGAGTGTTGCTTAATTCTGGGGTGGAAGGTAGAATAATTGGAGTCTAGCAGTGAAGATGAATAAATAGATACAAACAAAATATGTGCAAAGAGTATCTCCAAATTTAAACGAAGAGTAATAATTAACCATATANATGACATTGTCTTTCTAACCTCTAAATCATTTACTCTTATTTCGCCAACTATCAATTTAATAACGAGCTTTCCGCACAAACATGACAAAAAATAGTATACGTACCTCGAGAAGAAATAGGGCCTTCGGCTCGGGCGGCAATTCACATTCAGTCTGAAATAACCCTGTTTCTTCCCTCGATACGTAATATACTATTTTACATTAAACAATAAACACATCTACATATCTACAAAACGTATAATAATATTACTTCGAAAACAACACAAATAGGTGTCTGCTTCCATTTATTACAAGCTTGCATGTCTCGAGTCATTTAGTAATTTTCTCTTAATCTGGGGTGGAAGGTAGAATAATTGGAGTCTAGCAGTGAAGATGAATAAATAGATACAAACAAAATATGTGCAAAGAGTATCTCCAAATTTAAACGAAGAGTAATAATTAACCATATAAGTGAATCGACAAGAGTTTTTACTAAAGTCTCTTCCGATGAAAACTTTGAAAAAACTTTTGGGTGTTTCATTCCCACCCACCGCTAATGCTAATGGGCGGGCAAGTAGAAAGGAATCGTGGGAATGGGTGGGTGGCGGTATAGGTGAGAAATATAAGACGGATAAAATGAAAACAGAAAGAATGATTACCTGTAGAATATTACTACCCCAGAATTTTTCTAACGGATCCAAGGAAACCACGGAAAAACTTGAACCAAGGCAGACGGACCCGGAATCGAACCGGCGTCCTCCCGAATGCTAAGCGATGGTCTAAATCTGTAGGCCATTTCGCTCGGTACACAAACTTAACTGATTTATACCTATTTATATTCACTACATGGATGGGGGTGGTTCTCAAAATTAGTACAATTAATATTGAGCAATAGTGAACTAATGCCTTCTATTTGGTTATTTAAAATCACTCCTTTTTAATAGTATCAATTAATTTCTAGTAAACCTTTATTTTTTCTGTAAAATTTTGTAATCTAAGTTGAAGTTATGATTATTATCTAACACTTTTTGTCGTATAAAACTATTGTTTGTACTTTTTCCAATTTTACAAATTTTTAACGACATATTAGGTTTCATTTTGATTACTGAATACATGTTGTTTACAACTTTTAGTTTGAGCTTTTTATTGATAATTTGCCGTTTTGTAGTCATTATCAATCGCTTACTACAGGATAGTAACGTTTGTTGTTGGTTTACTCCCTCTTTCTTGTCTAGGTAGATGAAACGTTGGAGTGTGTTGGTGCTGAAAAAACTTAAAAAGGAAGAACTTTTGGGTGTTTCATTCCCACTAGTCACTCACGCTGGTAGACGGGCAGTCCCTCCAGACTACGCCGGAAGGTAGGGCGGAAGGCCCTCTTCAGCCTCCGTTCAGGAATCGTGAGAATGGCTGGGTGCTGGTTCGGATGAGAAAGATGAGACGGACAAAATGAAGACAGAAGAGAATGAAAGATTATCTGTGGAATTTTATTGTCCAAGAAAACCACAGAAAAACTGGGACCAAGGCAGACAGACCTGGAATCGAACCGGCGTCCTCCCGTACGCTAAGCAGTGGTCTAAAGCTCTAGACCATGTCGCTCGGTTGTTTTGATGACCTGTGCCTCAAATACAAACTTAAAACTAGATAGTAATAACAGGGGTGTGGCAAATGTCACCATTGGTTATTAACCCTTTTTAAACATTTCAGTGGACACTTACAAAGCGGGGCTTTTAAATTGAAAATTTGAAAGAGAGGGATGTTTATAGCCTGTGAAAATTAAAGACAACAATAAGCAACAAACGGCACTTTCAACACCTCAAACTCATGATATAAACGCCCTATAATAAAATTGAAAACTGTTATTGGGAATCGTAAAGGATCCTTCCAGAACCGTTACCTCATTAAATAATTTAACTGATGTCGGTGCATCAAGCCACCCCCTAAGGGTTTACTATTAAATAAATCAGAACGCAGCCTTGTAAGTTCGCAATGGATTCTGAAAACTAAACAAATGGTAACAACGAAAGTCTTTGCGTTCTTTCTGTTGCATTCTCGTAGTATGTAGCATAAAATCCTTTTTTTTTGAAGTAGAACTTCTTTGGGATCGATGAGAGCAGAATTTCAAGGCCATGAAACGACACGTTTTGCAACATTTCGTCTCGCGAAGCGATAGGCTACGAGAACAGAAAGGCGCGCATGCGCATATCGGTATTACAGTCAGCTTTTAGTGACCAGCATCTCATATATTATAGTATAATGTATATTCACTGTACAGTGTTAAATTAATTTTTTAGTTATATATGTGCAGTTATATTACAGTAAGTGCATTACAGTAAATGTTTATTTAACAACAATTAATATTTATTTAAGAGTGAGTATTATTATGTATTATTTCTAATTCCTTGTAGTTATTGATAGTTTACCGTTTCTTAAGCACTTGGAAAAATAAAGGGAAGCGAAAAAAAATTGACCATTTTTTTGTTATTGAATTACATAAAAACGTATTAAAGTAATACTCCTTAGGTGGACTAAAGATAAAATATGTTGGAAAACATAAATCTTGAAAATTCTCGTACTCTCTCTTTCTTTCACCAATCATTACTTATTCGTTATAAAGGTACAGAGATCGCCAAAGAAGTTTCACTTATTTGTTTGTTTTTTCTTTAAGATAAGAATGGAAATGTTCGAAGTAGGGAAAAATGGCCTCTTTTCGGCCATGTTTTAGTCGGGAGGCAATGAAATTTATCTTTTGAGCGCATGCGCCGAAGTTTATGGGCATGCGCAGAAATCAGTTGTTTACTTTCTAACCTCTAAATCATTTACTCTTATTTCGCCAACTATCAATTTAATAACGAGCTTTCCGCACAAACATGACAAAAAATAGTATACGTACC
>NW_020440596.1:0-6926 GCF_000699045.2 Agrilus planipennis | reverse complement strand
GACTGGAAGCCTCTACGTTTTCTTCATCTGTCCACTTCAAACTATCGTCCAAAACGCACAGCAGCTCTTTAGCACGACGCTAATACTGACAACAGATTCTCGTCGAAATGCTTTACACACGAAGCAAAATTAACGCTGCATGTCTTACAACATCTATTATCAATAGTTTTATTATTTTCTAAGAGAAATGGACAGTTATAATCATATGGCATCTGCGAATAGTCTTTATGTTTGGGATACACCGTAAGAAATTGACGTAGCAGGAATGACGCAAAAGATTTCCCATCGTGTTTTTTAACTGGCAAAAAGTTCACTCAACATATCTATTTTTAAATATTTGTAATATACATCACCAAGCGATAAAGATAAATCTATTCTATTCTAAGTGGCGACTATGCTATCTAAATCTTATCTATTATTTCTTACTGAGTTTCCAAATTCCAAAATTGGAATCAGTAAAACTTAATAATGACATACATGTGCACCTTCAATAAGAACCTTCCTACCTAGAAGGCTTTAGCGCCATATATTTGTCAAAATATTATTAATTGTTTCCAAAGAATGATTACCTGTGTGACATATATACATAGGCAGTATTCAATCAACTAAATCAAGTCACTTGACAAGATGATAAGACTGGAATTAACACGAACCTTTTAAGTACTCTGTTTGTAACTCCTTGGATAATAATAAGTAGTATTTGTGGAAGGTATGTGTAATATAGAATCTGCTAATTAGTTAGGTTTACGATTTTGAAATAACAGTTCAACTAATCGGTAGTTATGTTGTGTAAAATATCAGTGTTTGTGGTGTTTATTGCGGCATTATCGCTAACGGATTCGGCAAAAATTTTAGGATACTTCTTATATCCATCCTACAGTCACCAGATAGTTTATCAAAAGATATGGTTAGAGTTGGCCAGACGAGGCCACGACGTTACCGTCTTTACTCCAAATCCGACAAAAAGCAGAGAGTTTCAAAACTTAAAGGAAGTTGATTTGAGTGATTCGTATAAAGTTTTAGAGGAACATCACGAACTTATTTCGGATTACGATGACGTTGACTATGTTGAAGATACGATAAGACTAACAAAGTTATGCAAATTAGTTTTGGAACAACAACTAACACATCCAGATGTACAAAATCTTATTCATAATAATACCGAGCAATATGATCTTTTGGTTGTGGAATTTGTATATCCAATTATTTTTGGATTGAAAGAAGTTGTGAAAGCACCAATGGTGGGAATTCTCACATTCGAACCATCCCTATCTTGGCATGACTATATGAGAAGCCCTACTCACCCAATAGCAACCCCAAATTCATTTCTTCCCATGTATAAGAATTTAACATTTCTTGAACGATTATACAGTGTGTATCATTCGGTGCACTATCGAGTATCCTTGGTATTTAGAGTGGGCTTTCCTATGAGAGGACTTCTGTATCAAATATTTAATACTACAAAGAATACTTTTGAACTGGCTGCGGAAACAAGTATTGTGTTTGTAAATACACCAATTTTGGGACTTCCCAGACCAACAGTTCCTCAAATGATTACGTATTCTGGATTACATTTGAAAGGACCAAATGAATTATCCCAATTACCTAAGGAAAGTATTCTTTTAACAAATTGAGCTCATCCAAATTTGGACATATACCAATCAGGAAGACTTTCCGACCGTACAATTCTGGTACAAAGCGATTATTCTTGGTACACAGCATTTTCTACCTAAAATATTATACCACAAATGAACCGTATAATTATCAACCTAATATTTTTAATCAATCTAAATCAGTGTAATTGCTTATTGTTAACCTGAAAATATCGATAGGCTTTAAACATAGTCCATCGAATTGCATCACTTCCACAGTCTATCTAATAATCGACTATTGATATTTTAAAAATCGCCAGTACGTCAATGTTCGTGATTTTTAATTAAAAATTGCTATTGAACGACAGCATTCTCGATATTGGTTACTTCCATCCTTTAAACAGAACAGAATTAAAATTGAATTGATAATCTCCTTCACGGTCAATTTTTTATTCATATTCATACATTCAGGAATTTTTATTTTCCGGATTTTCTGCTGGCTCCTGATTAATACAGTGATATGTTCATGTCAGTAATATTAATCTTTTTTCTCGTAATCTTTTATGTTTGGACGCATTTCGTTGAATCCGCTTTCGGATGTATTTAATTTATTGTTCAAGCAGCACATACTGGGATGGGCGGCTAACCAAATCGCACTTTGCACAACCATTGTCTTTTTTCATAAAATGCTTCATCGCCTTCAAAATAAATCTTCCATGCATATTTCTATTGCTTTTTCGCGAAATTTCCAACCACTGATGTTGCTATGCATGTTACATTTAATATGATATGGAGAGTACGCCACATTTGCTATGTTCCATCAGTTCTATCAGCGACACTAATATGGGAACACGGGAACTTCTAGTTTCGATATTTACTGTATCCATTAATTACGCGAGCTTTTTTTCGGTCATTTTAGACTCCTTCCCACCTTAGGTGAGATTTAGTGAGATTTGTCAGGACCCCCGCTCCCCTTACGTGAGATTGACGCTAAAAATATTTTAAACATAATTTATTTTTATTATTCGGGAAAATAATAAATCGTTCAGGTATACTATATTCAAAGTAAAAACAGATTACAACAACACTTTTTTTTTAATTTTTACTCAATCCATGGAGACTCGTGTACTTTTTCGATCGCAATAATTGGACACATGTCATCTGGGATTTCTGGTAGTGCAGGAAGACAGTCACCTTTTTTTTCTTTTTTTTTTTCATATTACTCTCGTACTACATGATATTAATAGCCACGAAACTGATTTTAGCGGGCAAAACGAACACTCAAAAAAAGTAAAAACAGATTACAACACTTTTTTTTTAATTTTTACTCAATCCATGGAGACTCGTGTACTTTTTCGATCGAAATAATTGGACACATGTCATCTCGGATTTCTGGTAGTGCAGGAAGACAGTCACTGGAAACGTCTACGTTTTCTTCATCTATCCACTCCAAACTTTCGTCCACACTCAAAATATTTTTTTTTTTCATATTATTCTCGTACTACATGATATTAATAGCCATGAAATTTATTTTGGAGGGCAAAATGAACACTCAAAAATTTTTTTTTTAATATCTGTAATATTTTGTATTTTTTGAAGTTGACGTCAGATTTCCGATTATCCCCCTGGGTTTAAATGAGATTTGGTGAGATTTTGTTGGACCCCCCCTTATTCTGAGTTCACGTAATTAATGGATGCCCCCTAACATTTCCTAACTTAACAAGGGCATGTTCAAAACGCAGCAAATGACTACAGTCCCAAGTGAAACAGAAAGGAAGATACGTCCATTCGTACAATTGCGGACTTTGCCAATTTTGATCGTTCTAACTATACGTTTTTACGTAGTACTTGAAAGATCGCTGGGGGGGAGACAAATATTCAATTTTACATTGTTATCTGTAAAAGAAAGCACGTGTAATTTATTGTTTTACAAGTATTCGTGATAGCAGTTCCGTCATAAAGTTTTCCGTTAAATTACTTTATACCTAAAATTGTATTTATTAAGTTAACAAACAAAGATAAAGCTTAAGTACAGTAGCTGAACAGATGTTTACTCATCCAGTAAAATAACTCAAGTGTTGTTATCTAGACATTTTACATCGATTTCAATCCTCTTTGTATAAAATTATGCCAGTTAATTTGATTTCCTTAATTTGTATCGCATTGTAATTAAGATATTCCTAAGTGGTTCAGGGAATGAATATTGGCTATTTTTTTTTTAAGTATTTCAAATGAAAATGAAACAACCATTTTAGAGGAATATTTTATTTTATCTTTAATGACAGAAAACAATTTGAAATCAATAAATTTCTTTAGCTGATAAATTTAAAGGGCAACTGTATATAACTATTTATCAAAATGTCAACTTTAAAAAAGTTGTAATAGTTGTAAATATTTTCAGAATTATTTGAAGTACTTATTTACCATTAAGCATCCTCTAATTCTTATTTTCTAACTTTTCAAATATTAATGTTAAATCTTTATTCCCGAGAGTAGAAAATCCAAGGCACGCCTGGTTTTAAATTAGTTTATAAGACAACATTATTCTGCATTACCAGAAATGAATGGGGCTTGCTGCGACCAATATAAAACAAAAAATAGACTTCATTTTCTTTTCTCTGCCTTCTCTAAATGAGACTAATAGCCACTTTCCAGCCATTTAGTATCATTATTACGGTTTGTATCCTTCGACCTCCCCTTCCGTTCAATGTTTTATTTGGGTTCTCCCGACTCGTTCAGGACAGGAAACCTTTTTCTCAAGTTTACTTTTCCGTTACTCTCATACGTCGACGACATTACGCCTAACGTTTTAAACACATTACAATAAACGATTAAACAGTTTATAATATGTAGGTAATGTACAAAAAAATTGTTTTTTAAATACGTATGGTGTACATTAGGTATTGTCGTTTAATATTATACAATTACATTAATTCAAAGTAACTTCCCAAGTTTATCTTGGAATTAACTTTAATTATTCGAAAACGCACATTGGCTGTTTCTCTGCTAAGAACTTGTGACAATTCATGCGAGTTTTGACGTTGGGAAATAAACTGAAGTCACAAGAAGTAAGGTCAGGACAGTAGGGAGGATGTCCCCATAACCCTTATACCCGCCGTCGTTAGATAGTTCGTCGTAGCAGCGGCTTTGTGATAAGCATACGTTGTCGTGATGCAAGAACCAGGAACTGAGTCTCGAGTTTGGTGTACGACTCGACAATTCCTCAAACAACTGAGGCAGATAGGTCTTAACGTATCATGAACTAGTATCAGTCTTCTGTCCAGCGAGCATAACAGATTAATTCTTTTGCAACAGATATCAAGATTGAGTTGGTGGCTTCTCATCATCAAATACCCATATCTTGCTTTGTGTTTTAGTAAGTAAGCCGTAATGATATATCCAAGTTTCGCTGTCAGTCTAGTAATGAGCNTTCGCAAATAGTTAAGGATGTGGGCTGTTCTAGTTTTAGGGAAATGCGAAGTTTAGCTCAGGATAGGAAAGAGTGGAGGTACGTGTCCAACCAGTCTTAGGACTGATGACCTTATGATGATGATGATGATGATGTAAATATATACAAACTGCGGTAATATTATAAATCAGGCCTTTTATTGCTTTTTTATAAATGAAAATTGAATAAAAATAATGTCCCGAAATAAACAAAAAAAAATTGAAAGAGGCATATTTTTATTTGCAACAAATATTCTATGTTGATAGTATAAGTGTATAATTTTATTGCGAGATATACAGGATGTTGCAAACTACGGTCGATTAAAAACTAAAGAGAAAATAATTTTATGCACATATTTGCGACATTCATCTTGAAGAACAACGAAAAACAAAAGAAATAAAAATTTCGCACTGGTAAGGATACTTTTGAAATTGCAAGGTTACGAGATCACACATGTTATATCACCATTATCATAATGTCTTCAGCTCAAAGAGCTTTTCTGAGTCAATCTACGCATTCCTCTAAAACTCGAACATCCTACATCTTTAACTATTTGCGAATAACAATCTAGTCTGTCCCTAACTAGACCTTAATGTCTGGGTAAGTGTTCTACCAATCTACATCGCTTACTTATAAAGTCCTCTCTGTTCTCCTATATTCTTTTATACCTCCTCATTCATAACCATTTCTATCGATGGTATATTTAACATTTTTTTACGAAACCACATTTCAAACGCTTCTAATTTTTTATTTTCTGCAAGTCCGTCGTTCACGTTTCACACCAATACGTGGAGTCGTACTCCAAATACATCTTTAATCATTTTAGAATTTCAAAAATAAACGATAGTGGTATATGATTTTAATTTTTCTAAATTGTTACGATAAATCTTGCAAATACAAGAATCGATCTCGTAAGAACAAAACTATAATAGTCCTGTCTTGTTTTGCTGTAATTATATTAGTTATTTAAATTAATGTCACAATAAAGAACAAAAACTGTAGCTGAACTGCAATCATAAATTATGGAATACATGCATCTTCAACTGAGATAGGTAATACGGTGAATAATGGAATTTAATAATTTGATAATAATAAAAAGAAGTCACTTCTATGCTCGCGAACGATTAATTAAAAATTCCAAACAAGATTGTTAGAGGTGTATGTTTGGAGCGCGGCGCTGTAAGGGTGCCAAACATGGACGGTGGGCGCGGCGGTAAAGAAACGTTTAGAAGCGTTCGAAATGTGGTGTTACCGTCGAATGATGAGGATTTCGGGGATAGAGAAGGATAGAAATGAAGAGGTATATTAGAGAGAATAGGAGGAAGTCAATAAAAAATGTATTAGAGGCAGAAACAGGAGCTAAGAGGAGCAGAGGTAGACCTAGATTATATTACTGTTTGCAAATAGTTAAGGATGTGGGATGTTCTAGTTTCTAATAGAGAAGGTTATAAATGAAGAGATGCTACAAGGAATAGAACAGAGGACTCTATGGAAGTCAATAACAAATAGGCGGGATAGGTTGGTAGGACACCTTCTCCGGCATGAACGTCTAGTTAGAAACATATTAGAGGCAGAAACGGGAGTTAGGAGGGGTGGAGGAAGACCTAGATTAGATTATCGTTAACAAATAGTTAAGGATGTGGGATGTTCTAGTTTTAGGAAAAAGCTTAGCTCAGGATAGGAAAGTGTGGAGGTGCGTGTCCAACCCGTCTTAGGACTAACGACTCTATGACAATGATGATGATGAATTATCTGATGAGATAGAGAATGTAGAATTGCTATCTGAGTTCATTAGTTTTCTATTTTTACATATTCGACAACCTTCGTAAGCGTTTAGAAGCCACACTAATTCTTTCTATTATATTAAATGTAAGATAAGTTAATGG
>NW_020440595.1:3763-5348 GCF_000699045.2 Agrilus planipennis | reverse complement strand
AATAAATAATATTATTTAACAGAGTGTGCACATGCATAGTATAAATTTCCGTTTATTACATTGGCGGCTTAATTAGAAGCATAGTTAAACTAATTAGAACAGTTACCTAATTGATGCATCCAGTCCCATTAATACAATATAATCTAAAATACGACATCTACCGTGAATTATAAGCTAATGACTGCTAGAATAGGTTTATTTACATATTTATCGCTCTTCTAATTTTTTCCGCTTCACATGTTATTTATTCATGTATTTATTTATTTTTCTAAATTAAATTGAAAACGCGGAATCACTGGAATAACAATAACACTTTTAATATATGTGCATCATGCAGGTACTATGTATGAGGTTAGGCTAATAGCCTTTTCTTTTTAATACTCATCGGTGGAATAATGGTTAATCACATCTCCCTGTTAATACATACGTATACCTACTTCTTGATGCACATTTTTACAGCATTTCTAATGGTTAATGCTCGCGTTTCTTGTATGGGCGATAAATTTTTATAGCATGGTTTTTTAAGACAGTGCATCGCTTCGCTAATTGAATAAAATGGCGTGACCCACAAAATGGGGCTGCAGTAATTCACAATTAGTTCTCATTATTCTGTACGGACCACGATTGTTGTTCGGGTTCGCGTAACATAGGTACGTAAATAGTATGTTGGTTGGATCGTGGCCATATTGGGTTTAAAAATAAATTTTGATTCTTAAGTATGATAGGCAACTATCCATACTGGTACGCGAAGTCGTTTATAAGTTGGTACCTATTAGTTCCTAAACACTAGCATACACTTTAATTTTTTGAATAAAAATATCAATTTATATAATAAATAACAGCATAGTCCAGATGTTGATTTAGGCTTTCAAGGTTGTCATATGAAGAAACTGGATTTTCGGATACTAGTCCCTCCTCCTTTTTGATGCAATCCCGATAGGTAACTACCCATATTAGTAGATGGGATTGTGCTGTTGAAGAAACTGGATTTCGGGATTCTAGTCGTGTATACAGTATATACCAGAGGATTCGTTATGGGGATTGCACCAGTAAGTCACGGCTAGAATCAGGAAATCCAGTTTCTTCAATAGCATAACCCGTCCAGGGGGGATGGTTCCGTTGACGATGGTACAAAGCATTCATTTCTATTAACATGACTTTCCTCAATACCATATAATAGGCCATATTTACGAAAATAAAGCATTTACTTTCAAGTAAAAGGTAGAAGTAAAAGCTTTTGCTACAATTTGTATTCATAATCTGTACCTTTTCCTTGCAAGGAAATGTTTCGGATAAATAAAGTAAAAGGTACAGATTAGCCGCTACCGATTTCGATTAACTAGTTGAAACTTGCATTCTGCAATTAACGTGTGTGTTTTCCGTGATAACTCTACATTATTTGTGCAGTGTTGAAAGTTAAAAATTTAAAATCGTTCACATAATAACGCAGAAATATTTTCATTTTCTGCACAGGTTGGGTTGCCATCCGTCCGGGTTTCCCCGGATTTGTCCTAGTTTAGAGGGCATCCGGGGAGCGTCCGGGGGGGGGCTTCATTTGTAGTCCTGGTTTAAAAATTTAAAGTCT
>NW_020440595.1:0-1229 GCF_000699045.2 Agrilus planipennis | reverse complement strand
TCCCCAGTGATGATGCGCTTCAAAAACGGATCATTTTCGTGACGTTTGAGAAGCGAATCGCAGACGTCAATGCGGCGACACAGATTTCTCTCTGTGAGAACATACTTCGAGGATATACATCGAGCTTCGAGGATAATCCCAGGCCTTTCAAGTGGTCATAAACTGTTGAATTTGATAAATTTAACCTCAATCCGATCTCACGTGTTGTTATTCGCCTTTATCGCGTCTTTATCAGCTTCAACCGGCCTTCCCGAATTATTCACTATTCATTCGGTTCTTTTATTTCTAGGTGCAGCATTCGTAGGATATTAATTTGAATCCATATTTTCACTTTCTCGCATTAGTATTTTATTCAATCTATGTTGTAACTTTATGTCATAACGGACAGACAATTAAATCCATTTTATAAAGGAATAAATTCAGTTGAAACGATATTTTTAATATTAATGTAATAAATGATAAGAAACCTTTTGGCGAATGCGCGAGGCACTATCTTAAACATGTATTATTTGTTTTTTTTATTGTTTAATCGAATGTACCAGGGACGTTGTTATTGGTGGGTCCGGGTGAACCATGGCGCAAGCATTAAAACTTCAGGCCCATGTGTTGGGTCACCCTGAATGTTAACCCGATGTCACGTAAACACTGAAATCGTGAGCACATTCAACTTCACATAACCCAAGATCACAAGACGGTTTGCTTTTATTTAATGATACAAAAATATCCAAATCAAAAGCGTTTGTGATTATTTCTCGGCAAACATGATAACTGAATAAGGTACCCACGAAAATTTCACTTTCTTTCTTAGGGGTGATGAAAAACAGCTTATGTACGAAGGGAGGAAATTAACAAGCGACTTGGGATACTATTTTTCCTACCTCTTATCACGTAATTCTAGGTAGGATAGATATTGGTTCATGTGGAACTTAAAATTTACAATGGTGTGGCCCAATCTTGGGTCATGTTAAAAAAAGAGCAGGCTACGTTCCTGATAAGAAAAAAATACTAGCTACATTTTTTAAGTCAATGAAAATGATACTGACACACAGTGATACGATAATTCCGAAATAATCTGGCGTCAAACTGGTCGTTAAAAAATTGCAATTTAATTGTAATGTCGGCGCGATCAGATAATTTGTAACAGTTTTACAGTCGTTAAGTTTCTTATTGTCATTGGTCATGAATTACTTTACATACTTCCTCATAGGAAATCTTTTACATATAAGTAA
>NW_020440594.1:5152-6303 GCF_000699045.2 Agrilus planipennis | reverse complement strand
TTTTTATGGAGGTGAGACCGCCGCAAATTTTTTATGGGGTTTTACTCAGGTGACCACCATCTTTCGATCCCCCTACCCTCTTGCGATCCCCCATGCCCCCACCCCCATCTAACCTCTATAACTTTTGATGGGGGTGAGACCGCCACGAACTTTGTATGGTACAATGGTGGGGGAGACCTCCTCTTTCGATCCCACCCTTCGGTAGTGGGGCCATTATCTAGACATTCACTAATCTTGACCTTACCTGGTCAAGTTGACCTTTCTCACTGAACTCATCGTAAATTATTTATCATTCCCATTTCGTATAGACATTGATCTGTATATTAGGTAAACACATTCGTGACATGCAATATTGAAAAAACAAGTGAATATTTCTCGTGAAACACGCAAGCAATCTCAATTTAGCCTGTTAAATCAGTTTAAAGTACATATATACAATATCCCGCTGGAATTGTACACCATCCATACACTTATCGTTCGTTAGTTGTCGGAGTTCTTCACTAAAATACATCTGGGATCTAATATATTATGAAGGGAAAGCATCCTTGCTAAAGCAACCAACTACAATAAATTATCCTCGCGCTAACCGCATGGTGCTAGTTGCCTGCTTGTCTTGTTGCAAGTGCATACTGCGCGAAAAATAAAACAAAATTTAATTGTACAATATACCACACTTAGCTTCAAGATTTACATTTTCAACAAGACGGTTTATAAACTGTTCTATCTATAAAAGCCAACAGCAGCAGTGGAACTCGGTTATAACAAATACGAAGAGGTAACAATATTAATCGTTATAGCCGGGTATTCGTTATAAAAACATTCTAATGTGTATCTATACTTCATTTACTTTCTCTAACGATGTGTCCCTTCTAATGTCTCATTTTGCTCTCGACTCTTGTTCATAAAACATACTTTTTGATACAGTACCTTCCAAAAGTTTTGTTCAATCATGAATAGTAGTGCGAGTCGAAAACAAGCGTTAAAGCCTCTAATATGTCTTCAAATATAAATAAACATCTCGTTGGTATTTTCAGTAGTAAATGGTACCAATAACAGCACATTTGAGCAATGCAATTGTAGTGGATAAAATGGTCAATTTTTCCGTGCAGTACTGTACGGATTATACGCTCCTCACCGGTTAAGAGTTTGGC
>NW_020440594.1:3029-4278 GCF_000699045.2 Agrilus planipennis | reverse complement strand
AGAGACAGATGTCGAACGCTGCCGAACGCGGAGGCCGATTGTGCCTCTTTGTCGCTCGTTCCGCGCTCTCGCTTGCACTTCAAGCCTTAAATGGAACGCCTCAGAGCGACGTAACGCCGCATGAGTCATGTTTTTTCGTGCGTGCAGCCGACTCCATCGAATTATAAGACGTTGTCACGTCAGAACTGTCAAAGGTTTATTAATGAAATTTGGGGTTTTATGTAGATATCCAAGAAGCTTCATCAAACATACAAAATTGATTTCGTACAAAAAGCTCTAGATCGCTCCCTGTACAACGAAACAGCAGTTTTAAATTAAAAATGACAGTCATAAAAATCCATGTCTATTTTTTCACGACATAATAAACTAACCAACAAAAAAAAAACATACGACCTGAACAACTGTTTCTTTGCTAGATAGTCATAAACAGTTTGTAACTATGAAGTAATTAGTGTTCTATTTCCACATCACGTTCTATTACTAAACAAACTTGTCCAACTAAATCAAACACATTCCATATGGGCACGTAAGCCAATTAATAATTTCTTGATCAGAAATTTATTGACACTATCAGATCGCGACTTCAATCTTTTTAGATTTTATTAGACCACATAAAACTAATTTTTCTATCCCTCGAGAACAGTATTTTTTTCTAGATAAAAAGTACCCTACGTACTTTTCTGTGCCCTGACAAGGTATATCCAAAATTTCATGGTAGGTTTTAGTCGCTGTTTCACTCGCGTTAATATGCTAAATAAATGTCATGGATCATCGACGACCACTATCCCTCGGGAACAGTATTTTTTTATAGATAAAAGGTACCTACCGTATGTACAGGCCTGACGCTGGAAGCTGGCGGAAATTTTAAAATGGCGTGGATGCGCGGTGGCAAAAGTAGGCAGTTTTAGGTATAACGATTGCAGCCCTCTTTCTTCAGTATTCCTATCAGGGATCTTTGAGTAATCAAACATCTTTTACTCTAATAACTAATTTATTTTTCTAATTATTCTTCAAATAACACCAGCATGATAATCGCTCGCTTCCTCGGTCTTCTAATCCGTCTTCGATCACTGTACTGTCCTAATCTCGAGGCAGCAGTTTATATGAGCTGGATTTGTTCTAGAAAGAATCCATTCCAGAACGTAAGTTCTAGAGAATTCTGACCTTATTATGCTGCCGCAATCTTGGCAACTACCTTTAGGCCGTCTACACACGACAATATCAATATTATACATACATGTATAGTGAA
>NW_020440594.1:0-2008 GCF_000699045.2 Agrilus planipennis | reverse complement strand
GAGGATAGCGCAGGGTCGTGTCGCCTTTAATAAAAAGAAGTCACTTCTATGCTCGCGAACGGTTAATTTAGAAATTCGAAAAAGGTTGTTAAAGGTGTATGTTTGGAACACGGCATTGTACGGGTGCGAAACATGGACAGTGGGCGCGGCGGAAAAGAAAAGGTTAGAAGCGTTCGAAATGTGGTGTTATAGCCGGATGATGAGGATACCGTGGATAGAGAAGGTTAGAAATAAATAGATATTAGAAAGATTAGGAAAACAGGGGACCAATGGAAGTCAATAAGAAATATGCGAGATAGGTTAGTAGGACACCTTTTCAGGCATAAAGGTCTACTTAGAGACATATTAGAGACAAAAATGGGAGTTAGGTGGGGTAGAGGTAGACCTAGATTAGATTACTGTTCGCAAATATGCGAAGATTAGCTTAGGAGAGGAAAGAATGAAGGTGCGTGTCCAGATAGTCTTAGGACTGACGACCTTATGATGTTGATGAAACTTTTTATGCGTAACCGTGAGATACCGTTCATACTGAATATTGTAGGTGACAGCAATAAACTTATTGGAACGAACAGTTTGAAAACTTAATTACGATACAATTTCGTAGGAAGATGTTGATTATTATTAAAGTTAAAAAGCACCTTACGGCTTCTGGTGTTGACGTGGGTGTTGTAGCAGCAATTGCTAATAACTTTTGCATCCTTTAATGTTTCGTCTAATTTATTTTGTGTTAAGAAGGATTGTACACCGTTTAAATATGTACAGTCTTAGTTTAAACAAGTAACAGTTAACAATGAGACATTTACAAGAATTTTTGTACGGTTAGGATTACTATCTGTATAAGTTTCATTGCTGTATTCCTTTGATGGATTATATACTTTTAGTTTGTGTCCCCACAGTGACGCTTTTCTTCTGAAATATATCCCGACTTGTGAAGTTTTATGTTCGAATAGTTAAACTTGCAAGTTTAAAAAGTAGTTTTACATAATTCAATTTGTCTAGGCGAACAATACGGCCAAGAAAACTCGAAATTTGCTTACAACGCGGGCAATGTCTTCGACAATGGTTCGTTTAACGGTTCATCGCCGTTTTAAATCGAGTAAGCCGAGAGAATCATTTAATGTGAAACTTGCAACCTTATTTTCCACCGACTTTTCTTACTTGCAGCTTGTCTCTTATTACAATAATTTCAGACTTTATAAAGAAACGCAATTAATTCGATGCCTTCTACTTTGTAATCATAATTAACTTTAACAACCAATTTGGCTACAAAGTTTAGTCGGTTATGTATAATTAATTATAAATACAGGATATTTCTTGGAGATAATCGTATACAAATAAATACTTCCGAAAGTTTAGTACGTACTTCAGTTATTAAAGAAGAACAATTCAAAAGAAAATGCGATGATTAATTAACGTTTATCTTTATGGCAAGTATAAAAATTTTTTTGGGGAATATGAAAGAGAGAATTCAATAAAAATTCAAACACGTTTTCTTAATACGTTTGCAAATATTTTTAAACAAAATTACCAGTCGCGTACTAAAAGTACAATTTAACGTTTTATTAATTATGGAAAATTCGATTACATAGATATTAGAGTTATTTGACTTACTATTTATCATACATTTACAGATTATTTATAGTAATTGTTGTATCTATTGTAGCGCTTTTAACAGATGGAATACAGGGGGAAATTCTAAAACATGCAGGACAAGAGGTGAGAGATCGTAGTTTAAGCTAGTTAGTCACATTTACGTGATAGGGAAAGTCCCAGAGAATTATAAACGGAACGTACTAGTAATACTACCTAAAAAGAAGGGCGCGGATAGGTTGGAGACATTTAGAAGAATTAGCTTAACTTCCCTTGCGTCAAAAATCTTAACTAGAATTGTACAGAAGAGGATGGAAAAAGGGCGGAAGAACTATTAGCGGAAGATCAATTTGGGTTTAGAAGAAATAAAGGAACGCGGGAGGCCATTCTAGCTTTACGGGTAACAATAGAGAAAACG
>NW_020440593.1:0-4325 GCF_000699045.2 Agrilus planipennis | reverse complement strand
GAACAGTAAGCAGGACTATTAAAAACTGGCGCTACAGCTGGGTTATTCTTATATAGCTGATGTAGTTATAACAAGTCTCAGTATTTTTCGAATATATTCTAAATTTTTATCATGTATCTATCTATTAATAAATCTATCTATTGTACATGACAATATTATGCAAAAAAAATGCAGTTGATCAATAATTCTAAAAAGCTTAAAGCTATTAATTGTTGCCTACGGATGTATGTACACTCGGTACATTTGTGCTATCGACGCTATCGTAACTGCCAGATCAAAAAAAAATCGTAATTGGTTGTCTGGATTGGGTAAGTTGCTGAATGCATTTTATATGCAAATAATGTTAAGTCGACGACTCGACTGGGACGAGATTTATTCGCGAATTATCGGGAGCAACATGCACATGGGAATTCATGTTCATACCTGTACATATCTGCGTCTATAGGTACACGCACGCATGCACGTATAAGTAGGTATATTTGCGTGTAAGTCTCTATGTGTAAAATCGATCGTTATAATACAAAAAAAAAAGACGAGAGCGATTAATAACAAAATCCAGAACCCCCATGTCGCTACGCCAGCCGTAAACTTACGCGAAACACGCATTAAATGTTATTAATTTATTAACGAGATGAGGGGCAAGCAACCTGATTTTCAATTAAAAAAAAAAGGGCCTACAACACGAATCACGCTAACCGTCAGAAACTGGGAGTCTTAAAGAAGTACATGTACACTTAATTGAAGCCTTTAGTAAATCTGGTGTCGTGACTTTCACACCGTGAACGGATTTCGTGAAGGTAGCAAGATTTACCTACACGCATGGTGAAATTCACTAAAGTAAAATGCATTAAAAATAAGTACATAGAATTAGTATGGTCAATTAAACAACACCAACTAAAATGGCGGGAACTAGCCTATTTTAATTGAACCGGCCCTTAATTTTATAAAAGCGATATCAATTTAAGTGTCTGAAAATGAATCCACTTTGTGTCTAACATATTCTGTAAGTGATTACCTATTAACATTTAGAAGAATTTTTGTAGGGTTAAATTCAATATCATCATCTTCATCATCATCATTATAAGGTCGTCAGTCCTAAGACTGGTTGGACTCGCACCTCCACTCTTTCCTATCCTGAGCTAATCTTCGCATTTCCCTTAAACTAGAACATTCCACATCCTTAACTATTTGCGAACAGTAATCTAATCTAGGCCTACCTCTATTCCTCCTAATTTCCGCTTCTGCCTCTAATATGTCTCTGACTAGACCTTCATGTCTGAGAAGATGTCCTACTAACCTATCTCTCCTATTTCATATTGACTTCCATGGAGTCCTCTGTTCTCTTGTGCTTTCTAACACCTTTAATTCAATATACTAAAGTGAATTAATTTTTCGTCATTAATAGAACAGAGGACTCTATGAACGGCTGGTCAGGCATATTAGAGACAGAAGCAGGAGTTACGAGGAATAGAGGTAGACCAACGTTAGATTACTGTTCGCAAATAGTTAAGGATGTGGGATGTTCTAGTTTTAGCTCAGGATAAATTGGAGGCGCGTGTCCCACCACTTTGGACGACGACCTTACGATGATGACAATTTGNGCAGTTTATTGAGACGTGCACAATCAATTCTCCAATATTAGGTTAGTGTCATGCAGTTATATATTAACCCCAACCCCCATTTCAAACATCGCCGGATTAACATGATTATGTTCCTTACTTAAGACGCTTGCAACTTCCTCTCGCGTTTGTCTATTAGTTTGGATTTCCTCATTTTACGGTCAGCCAATTATCTAACTGAAGTTAAACTTCTTTCCTTGCTCTATTCTAGCTACATCTTCAGAATGGAAGGTTAGTTATTTTGACCGCTTTTACTACGTCTATTTCTCATTGACGTGGATGCAACTCCAATGATCACAAACAGGTAATCCAAAAACTACCTCAGTTTACCGTCAGTTAATGAAGAGTAGTAATTGCGGTCACACAAATTTTTTTGGACATTAATAGTACTTGCGGTTAAATTTGTTCTCTTGTTCTATTCTAGGTTTAGAATTAGGTGATCGTAATTAGTTACCACATTTGGCGGCTTAATTTAAGTACGAATTATAGCTAAAATGATATTTGTATTCAGGACGGAAAGTTAGTTATTTTGACCGCTTTAACTACTTCAATTTCTCATTGACGAGGATGCAACTCCAGTGATCACTAACAGGTAATCCAAAAACTACCTCAGTTTACCGTCAGTTAATGAAGAGTAATAATTGCGGTCACACAAACATTTTCGGACATTAATAGTACTTGCGGTTAAATTTGTTTTCTTGTTCTATTCTAGGTTTAGAATTAGGTGGTCATAATTAGTTACCATATTTGGCGGCTTAATTTAAGTACGAATTGTAGCTAAAATGATATTTGTAGTCAGGATGGAAAGTTAGTTATTTTGACCGCATTTGCTACTATAATTTCTCCTTGATGTGGATGCTTCCCCAGCAATAGTAAATATATACTACAGGCATATACAATTAATTTCCAAACTGACTGCTTACAGTGAGCTAATCAAAGGTAGCAAATGCGGTCACATAAAGGTTTTTTGTACATTAATAGTTGTACTAGCGGTTACATTCTTTCTTGTTCTATTGCAGGCTTAGAATTAGATAGTCACAATTACTTACCACATTTGGTCGCTTAATTTAAGCACAAATAACAGATAAAATAATATTTGCAACCAGGATGGAAAGTTAGTCATTTTGACCGCATTTACTACTTTAATTTCTCCTTGATGTTGATGCTACCTCAGGTACTACAGACTTATACAATTAATGTTCCTAACAACCTCAGTTTACCGCCAGTTAATGAAGAGTAGCAATTGCGGTCATAGAAACGTTTTCGGAGATTAATAGTTGTACTTGGGATTAAATTTCTTTTATTATTCTATTTCAATTTAGAATTGGATGGTAACAATTGGCAATCTAATTAAGTACCTACGAATAATAAGTAATTAATGATATTTGTATTCAGAGTGGAATGTTGGTTCTTTTAACCGCTTGAAAGTATTGAGTATAAAATAAGAGTTGCTAATTATAAGCAGTTGTGACTGAACAGAAATAGGTGATGTTCAAAACTGTTAAATTTTAAAAACGAAAATCCTTCAACGTTTTCGACCTACGGGTAAAAATTTGTAGACAGAACGAAATCCATTTTTAAAAGTAGGGGAACAGTAAAACTTTGGGAATGTGTCCATAGGGTTTTTAAAGGACGAAGTATAAAAAATAGGCCGGAATATCAATGAGACGGAGATACATAGTGACCTCACGGTTAAAATATTAGCTTATTCCTACAAAAAAAGGAAAACGCGAGCTTTGAATGAGAATGTACAATACACCTACGCACACTTATGATGCGTACGACATATTTAAACTATTTTATTATTTTGTTAAATTGTTTTCTGTTACGATTAATTAGTGAAGGCGCCTAGAACAAGTCGGTCTCTTCTAATTATTGTAAGGGGTTTAAAGTTCCCTGTTGTTTCTTTGGCTGTGCGTGGTATATATAAAAAGAATTCGTTGCTTCACGAGTCTTTAAAACAATCTGTGTTAATTGAGCAGTCAAAGTGAGTTAAAAACACGCCCCTTTAAAATAATCGGCGAGCTTGCCGGAAATACAAAACGGCGAGCAAATGAAAACGACCCTCGAAACACTGCATTGTTAATAGAAATTGCATTGACACAATCCGGCAAGCGAAAATTAAGCAAAAATCTTTTGTGACACACGCGTGTGCCTTTTGACTTCGTTGAATGAGATTCGGAACGCGAGTCTGGGGATATTGCGCGATATATATTTATGTGTGTGTGTGTATGTATATGAGCAGGCCTCTAAGGACTCCGTTATTCTTTGCATTATTTAACAAGTGCTACAGTATTGGCCACTTGAGCAGCGGTCTACATCGTTTGTTGCTCTTATATTTTCCGGAAGTAATTCCCGACTGTATTATTCAAAAACAAAGGGAAAAAATTGACCCCGCAACCCTTATAACATATTCATAAAAAATGGGACAGATTGTAACTTTTTCTCGGCGTAGATTAAATATTCAAAATAAATATCTGAAAGCTTATTTGTGTATTGGTTCCGAGTGACCTACCCAAATAGGTCATAAATGGGCAAGTACCAGCGCGACCGTTCGCCAGCTTCCAGCGTCAGGCCTGTAGTTAGGTAGGTATAATGATTGCAGCCCTCTTTCTTCAGTATTCCTATAAGGGACGTAGATTAAATATTTAAAAATAGGGATCAGTGAGCAAGTAATAGACAGACAAGCAGAAGAACTAATTGTTG
>NW_020440592.1:1948-4383 GCF_000699045.2 Agrilus planipennis | reverse complement strand
TGTTTGATGCTTGGTGGAGGGACAGGATCGTCTTCTTCAATAACATACACAGCTGCAGTTTTTATCTATAGTATTTCGGCAACTTAGAAAGTACTGCTCAATGATTTATAATGCCGCATTGTTGTCGTTAAATAGAGCGAGTGTGACGCTATATAGAGTGTAATATTGTACAGAAAACAATGTAAACCCACCAAAGTCAAGCAATTTCGACGTTTTAAGGAGTTTGTCGTTAATCGAGTGACGTTATAAAGAGTTTATTTGAGTAATATACTTTCAAGAAATTTTGGCGATCCAGCTTTTGGTCTTTCGTGGTCGGCCAGTTGTCGACCCTTGACCTACAGTCTAGAGGTCTAAACCACTGTTTAGCATTCGGGTTGACACCGGTTCGATTCCGAGTCCCGTTTGCACTGATCCAAGTATTTCTGCGCTGTCCTTGGATTACATAGGCATATGCTAAAGCAATAATATTCCACTGATAATCTTTCAGTATCTTCTGTCTTCACTTCGTCCGTCTCATCGTTCTCATCCCAAACACTGCCCACCCATTCCCACGATTCCTTAAATTCCGCCCTTCCCTCCAACATTGTTCGGAGGGACTACCCACTCACCAACATTACTAGCTGGTGGGAATTAAGCACCTGAAAGTTTTATACCTTGGCAAGACCCTTGTCAAACATTTGAAATACTTCAGTTAGCACCAATTATAGGTAGATGGCGGTATACTACCTAACTCCACATGGTTCGTACTTTATTACATATATTATATCGGTTTCTAGATCCTAGAACATGATTTGCCTACCTACGACTGCTATGTAAGTATTGTAATTTACACCTTATTGGTCCGGTTAGATGCAATTTCTTTGTTTCAATCTTCTGTATCACCTTTATTGTATTTTTCCTTTATATTTTATATATACCGCTTTGAAATTGTCAGTAAAATAATAAAAATGCATACTGTGTTTATAACTGCACAGTTAATTCAGTAGGAAATTTGTGGTATCTATAATCGTTAAGATAACCACGATAAGTACAAAAAAAAATTATAGGAACGTTTCAGTTCTTGGACAGAAAATAATCTATTAAACGTGTAAGTATCGCGATTTCGATTTTATTAGATCTCATGAGCGTATCAAAGGTATTCTCAGAATTGAAACGCTTTTATTAATGTTTCTAATCTTTTACACATTGAAATAAGAGAAAGAAATGGAATGCATAGTTTCTTTAGCTTTGGGTTCATTTAATAAGTGAAGTTTTTCGAATCGTTTTCTAAGAATTTTGGATTATACGCATTTATTAGCACATCACAATATCTTGTAGTTTTCAGTCTTACACAGATGGCGTATATCTATTCGATATTGTTCGGCGGGCTGTTTTGTCGTAATTCATAGAATTCCGTAGTTTCTTGTTAAATGTAGGATAAGTGGTGATTTGGCAGGTGCTAATATCAATTTGGAACTTCAAAATTCCACGGACCATGACATTGAACTGGGAAAACAATATTGATCCAATATTTTAGATTATCCATTTCCAAGGAGTTTAGAATTTTTTGGGTTCTCTTCCATTAAAGAATTAGAAGGCATTCATGGAATGTCTGTTTGTCCAATTTTTAAGCTTCTAATACCTTCCATGGTCAATGTGGGTAACTTTCATCCATCATTTTATATAATGTTTGATCGGTGATAGTACAAAAACTTTTAAAAAATATTATTTATTAATTGGTTTATGTGCCTATCACGTATGTGTAGTGCGTCGTCAATTCTGTTAAATAAGTTGAATTATGGACTTTAGTAAGGCTTTGTCTAATGCTTGAAATTAAAAAGCGCAAAATCTCGATCCGTTTGTGGTTGCTTCGATTCAGATGAACAAGTTGAAACACCTTACAATTAGTACAGAGGTGTAAATATTTGTTTAGCGATTGAATTATAGTGAGTAATTTCACCCCTTCGATTTTTAGCATGGACTTGGATACGATAAAACTCTGTATTCTCAAAACTTTGAATATATTGTTAGCTTTTTTAATTTGTGGGTAATATTTCCTTGACAAAAAATAACCGACGGAGAAAATATGCTATGATTTCGCAGAATTATAAGGACAACCTTGCTAAAAATAAATTGTGACAATTGTTTGGATTCATGTAGAATAGATCTTTATAGTGAATACATATATTTTAATGAATGATGTAATTAATGAAAAAACAGTATTAGAATGAGAGCCAGCGTTCCGCAGACTTACGGTATAGTAACAAAGTCCTTATTAATGCTAGGTATACTATTTCACCTGCCGTAGGTGAAGTGGGGATTCACTATTCCCATCAAGTTTTTTTTACATAAAAAAAATATATATATTTGAAGATATTAAAACGGCAGACAATCTGCGATCACGTTTTCAGAGTCAATTCTGATGCTTTTCGACTTCTGGGCACGCCCAAAGGAAC
>NW_020440592.1:0-1491 GCF_000699045.2 Agrilus planipennis | reverse complement strand
AGGTTAGGTTAGGTTAGGTTATCGGGTTTTGTTCAAGTGACCACCCTCTTTCGATCCCCCACCTCCACCCGCTTGAAAATATTTTTTTTATTGAATTTTATTTGAATTATAGTGTATGAAAATTGTTAAAATAATTAACTTTCCACCTCCATAACTTTTTATGGGGTGAGACCGCTGCAAACTTTTTTTTTGGTGTTTTACTCAGGTAACCACCCTCTTTCAATCCCCCCTAACCCTACTCCCATCTAAGCCCCATAACTTTTTATGAGGGTGATCCTGCCACGAATTTTTTATGGTACAGTGGTGGGGGAGACCTCCTCTTTCGATCCCACCCGAATGGGGTGGGGGACATCATCTAGACATTTACCAGTTAGTCTATTAAGTCTATAAGTAGGATAGATTAAATAAAATATTAGCTGTTATTCTTCGGAATGCATATACAATAAATAGGTAAATGAAAATGTATTTCTTGACTTTAGTTTAAAATAAATAGAAAATAACAGATTTTTTTTACTGTTAGAGCAATAACCTAGAACCTTGTGATACTCATTGTTATAAATATCTATCCTTTCACAGCGGTCAACAAAAATTGAACATCGGATGAGTTTACTAGTTTTGGTTAGAAATCGGATGAATTTGCATACGCCCCCTTGTATAATCTTTAACAAAAATTCAAAATCGTTTACTAAATACATCGGTATTCCGGATAAATATGATCGATTTCAGTTTATATAATGTAAGTATATTTTTCAAGTACTTATTACAACAATAATTTCGAATGGTTACATTTGTTTTTAACGATTGTTTAATGATATGGATTGTTAGTGGAATTGTATTTTCCAATGCTTATTTTATATCTATTTGTCCTTTACGTAATATCTTTGAACTGATTATGTTTCATTGCTTTTAAAGCAGAGTAGATTAATAGATAGAGCCTGTTCAAAATTTATTGATATAAAATTCTCAGAAACGGCACTGGTCAAATCTCGAAACTCAAGGGTCTGTCCAGGAATTCACAGTGGCGTACATTTAAATCTTCGTAGTGTTTGAAAGTTCGCTGGGCACTGGATGAAGTATACATTAATTTTTAATTATCACGAACCGAAATGTAAACGGTATGTAATAGATCAACAATAAATAATAAGAATAAGAACAGCGTTGTTTTTAACGATTATTAAAAAGCATGACAGAGGGTCTGGATATAAGAATAAAAAAAAAATCGGTTGTCTGTAAAGTCGGTTTACTGACGATAGTTGAACGTGACAATGTCATAAGAAAATACTGACGGAATGGTTTCATTTTTCAAAAGAAAATTTTAATTCCATTTGTTTGATAGATATTTTGTATGGATATAGAGAAGGAGCTAAATGGAAATGTATTATTGTATAGCAGCTGTCCACGCGGACGCATCGCTCACTCAAGTAGGAGAGAGACAGATGTCGAACGCTGCAGAACGCGGAGGCCGATTGTGCCTCTTTGTCGCTCGTTCCG